>NW_020956482.1:0-4433 GCF_003031625.1 Empidonax traillii
TTTCTCAAAGCCCATAGGCTCTATGTCATGAGTTCCACATATTTCATTACTTGCAGTCTGAAAAACTAAATTCCTCGTTTCTTTGAAAAATATATTAGATCATCTTATTGAGATAATTTAGAGTTTTCCTCATTAAAATGAAAAAAAAATAAAAAAATAATCCTGTTCACCTTTCCTCATGTTGAGGTTTCCCAACATATATTTCATACAACTTGTTCCAGTAAGAAAAGTCCTATCCAAGTCTTTTCTCAGACTAAAGATGTTCCATATTCACAACTGTCCTTACTGACTTCACCTTAAGTATATCCAGTTCTAACTTAGTGTTTATGAGATGAAATAAAAAGAAAAGCCTGCAGTTTTCAAGGTTAAGTACCAGTTGCATATTCTCTCCCTCATTTCACTCATGAAGCCAAAGGGCAGAAGCTATGATTAAGTTGGAATTATGTTTATAAATGCCTACAACATTAATGAATACAGTAGGTTCTTTTTAATTAACAGAATTTTAGGCTGTTTACTCAGGGGTAGCATACTTCAACCTAAAAAACAAACTAACAGTGAGATATTTCAGAAAAAGTTCACCCAAGTTCGTTTAATCTGCAGTTGGTGTAACCAGTTATTTGGTCACCCTTCCTTTCCATATTTTCACTCCTTTTACTAATCACTATCTGGCACAAGAGACTACTGGTGTAAATACTTGGTTAAAATCCTCAAGGTTAAATAACTAGCAACAACTTCACGGAAGCTTGAACATCAGAGCCCCTGAGCAACATGGTGTTTTAAGGGTGATAACTTGGAGAGGTCTGTGGCTTTCAGACTATAGGAGGGATAGACAGAAGCCTCAACAGTTTGCTTGCTGGTGTGCTTTCTGCCACTCTGTATTTGCCATCCTGATTCCATTTCACTATTGGGAAG
Source organism: Empidonax traillii (assembly GCF_003031625.1). Taxonomy (NCBI): domain Eukaryota; kingdom Metazoa; phylum Chordata; class Aves; order Passeriformes; family Tyrannidae; genus Empidonax; species Empidonax traillii. The sequence continues at coordinate 913 of NW_020956482.1, forward strand.
ATCATGGCCTTCCTCAGGATCCCTCAGTAACGCTTGGACCAAACGCAGCATTTTTCATTGTACTTCCCAACACTTTGTACCTGTAGCATTGTCTTATCAACATTTGGAGAAGCTTGGGAAGAACTGCAGCCTTCACCTTTCCCATTTCAGAACACTGGACTATCAAAATAAAAACTTAAAGAGATTGCAGAAAAGAAAATGGAAATTACTGTTTAGAGAGTCATGACTAGTAAGAGGAGGACTGCAAACAGAAGACGAAATGCTCACCCCCTCCCCCAAGAAGTAGCAAATATTTTGTCCTACCTCTACCTCTCTCCTTTTTGATTCTCCCAAAGATCCCACACAGCCAGCATTTGTCAGCATGAAAATGCCCATGACTAAATGAACTTTGCAAAAGGAATGTAATCAACACCAAACACTACAAGATGGAAATATCACATCCCTTCACTGTAGGCGTGGAGGATATCTTCCCTCTGTCTCCCTCACCATACACAGAGGCCCACATTGCCGTAAGCCATAATTAATTCAGTTCTTTTTAGGCATGAAAATTGTTTTGATTTTAAATACTTTCAGCTTAAGGCATTCTAAATATCTGTGGAAACCTCCTGGGGATTTCTGTTCGGCACAGACACCAACAGAAACAGTATTTTTGGGTACTTGTAACATGATACAATGCCAAATAAATACAGAGACTTCTTAAATCAAAAATAAATTTGAAATTTCTTCCAGTTCTTGTGATTTCCGAGGATTAAGGAACCAGTGCTTGCCCAGGGCACAATCTAAAATTCCACTGCAGGTATCTGAAAAAACACTTTTATTCCCCCCTTCAGGAGTATAACAAAATAAGATGAAGTTCAGACAATCACTTCATGCCAGTCCCCAAATACTGTGTTTACTTGGGCTTTTGCTGGTAATAAAGACTCACAAAAGGGTCTCTCTTCTCCATAACTAAGCAATAGCTCTGGTTCTTGCATAGGACAACAGAAAAGTTTGACGTATAGCAATTTACCAATTTTAGTGCAGTAGAAGCAGCACACATGAATAAAACAAGGACAATAAGTCCAAGATTCACATTGCTACACCAAGGATTTTTTTTCTTGGTTATGCTTAGGGGCCTAAGATCTTTCCAATACTCTTCAAATTATATTATGTAGAATGAAGAAATGCATGGAAGCTATTATTTTGTACTTGTCAATCAGGATTTATTATATTTAAGTATTATAAGAATGATAATAGTTCACTTCGAATTTAGCAATTATTCTAGTCTAAGTTATGCACTGTTTCAGTTAAAAAAGTATAAATTTGCTTGATGGAGTTTGCAGGCAACAACAAACTGTTTAAATATTTAGTAAACGTTGAAAAAAGTCAACTTGTAGCTTTTTCAATATTTTAAATAAAATTATTAATTTGGAAAATCTTATCCACTTTACTAAACACAAAGATTCTAAACTCTTTCAGCACTGACAATAAGCTATACTGTTACTTCAAAATGTAATTGCTCAACTGCATCTACCTAATAAATTTATCGCTGTCTCTGTGTAGCATAAACAATACCTGCAGCTAAAATATAATACATTAAAACATATCTAATTACATGTAATAATATATAACGCTTATTGTTTTTTCACAATAACACAAATTGTTAAACAAATACGTGTGCTGTTTTCCAAGAAACTGCTTTGGTAAGAAAAATACTATATGAAGTCATAAATCACAACAAGAGGTATAACCACTAATGAGACACTTTACTGAGTTTTGTATTACACACTGAAAATGCATTTATGGTTTTGACGAGGGGGAAGTCTTGACCCACCTTCCATGACACTTAAAAGCTTTGACTTTTTAATAAAAAAATTCTAGTTATCATTCACTAGAAAAAATACGTCCAGATCACACTTCGTTTCTAAAATACATCTCTAAATCTGAAAATCTCAAAGCATTTTGTGTGTTTTCCAGTTTACTGACCTCGTCGGGATTAGTTTTAGACCTCATCACTTTAAATTTTTCTATGCACAAACTTTGAAGCCACAAAATACTGACCTGATCCTCTCCTCCCGCTTCCAATTAATTTTTGAAGCGCTTTGGCACTGCAATACCCAGTAGCCCCATTAGGAAGAATCGAATAACATCAATCAATCAAATATCTCCGGATGTAATCTACAGAAATTAAACATGGAAAAGACAAGCTAAATCATAGACTATTTCGTGTCTGCGTAAAATAAAGATGTGGGAAGACAAGTTGTATGGGAAAATGGAATTAAATAGGATGGGAAATTTTAGATCAGGAAGAAAGGAGGACCAAGGTGTAGCAGAGATCATTCAGGAAATACTGCTGGTGGCAAGAGATAGATCTGCTTTCTCTGAATACATATTGATCTGGTCGGTGTTACGCTCAGGACGCCTCCAGTGTTGCTGAAGGTGTCACGTTTCAGGCGACTTGAAACAATGAAACTCTGACTAATTGCGGTTATTAAAGATATTAGCTTGCTTTTCCTTTTATGAGGTATCGAAGGTTCCCTGAGGACACACTGAAGACAAAAGATGTGGCAGTGACTTCACAGTTCTGTCTTTGGTTTCTGAAGTGCTCAAGTGAAGAATTGCAGGTACAAATTGAAAATACCAACAGTTACCATGCAAGGGTGCAGTGAGTCACTACGAGAGCCATGCCAAAGTACCACACTGCTCATAAACCTGCAGCTTTAAACCCTGGAGTAATTCTTCTGAAGAGCCCCAGATCTGCAATCCACTTGCAAAAGAAAGAAGTTCACTTTGGTTCTTTTGGTTGGGTTGTTTGACCACCATATCCAAGTTAAGAATAAACACCTACATGGCAGAAAAAAAACCCTGTGAGACATGCCTGCGTCCATCCTTTCTTAAATTTTTTTTTATTTAAAGGAAAAAGAGAATTTTTCTAACTCTACGGATCTATGAGTGCCTTTGAAATACAGTGAGTATTGTATAATCAGCATTTGTCTGACATACTGAGACAAACACTAGACTCCTGCTAAGCAACTATCTGCTGTTGCATTTAAAATGCATTTGGATTTAATTGCAATTTATTCAAACTGTTTTTGTTTGCAACAGTGTAAAATCAATTGCTGATTAAGGAGATGTTCAAGTTCTGCATTCATTCTTTCTTTATCCATTTTTATTACAGACACAAATATTGAGAAATATATCTGTATCTATTCTGTAAAATAAGGCCAAAAAATTTTATTTTACAGTGTTTTGCAGTTGTAAAATATTTACACTTCAGTAATCACAGACTATATCTACCCAGCTGTGTTACTGCCTCACAATCCACAGTATCTGTTTGTGTTGGGCCCACCTTGCTTTTGTTGGGAGACAGCCCATCATACAGGGACGATCTGCACCAGAACTGGATCAGATGCTCATAAATGAAACACTGACAGAGCTACCACAAGACACCTCACCTGTCACATTCATAACTGACAATCCTGAATTCAGTCATTGGGTTTGGTTTTTTTTGTTTGTTTTGGTTTTTTTTTTTTTTTGTTTGG
>NW_020956482.1:4454-21585 GCF_003031625.1 Empidonax traillii
CCCATAGGCTCTATGTCATGAGTTCCACATATTTCATTACTTGCAGTCTGAAAAACTAAATTCCTCGTTTCTTTGAAAAATATATTAGATCATCTTATTGAGATAATTTAGAGTTTTCCTCATTAAAATGAAAAAAAAATAAAAAAATAATCCTGTTCACCTTTCCTCATGTTGAGGTTTCCCAACATACATTTCATACAACTTGTTCCAGTAAGAAAAGTCCTATCCAAGTCTTTTCTCAGACTAAAGATTTTCCATATTCACAAGTGTCCTTACTGACTTCACCTTAAGTATATCCAGTTCTAACTTAGTGTTTATGAGATGAAATAAAAAGAAAAGCCAGCAGTTTTCAAGGTTAAGTACCAGTTGCATATTCTCTCCCTCATTTCACTCATGAAGCCAAAGGGCAGAAGCTATGATTAAGTTGGAATTATGTTTATAAATGCCTACAACATTAATGAATACAGTAGGTTCTTTTTAATTAACAGAATTTTAGGTTGTTTACTCAGGGGCAGCATACTTCAACCTAAAAAACAAACTAACAGTGAGATATTTCAAAAAAAGTTCACCCAAGTTCGTTTAATCTGCAGTTGGTGTAACCAGTTATTTGGTCACCCTTCCTTTCCATATTTTCACTCCTTTTACTAATCACTATCTGGCACAAGAGACTACTGGTGTAAATACTTGGTTAAAATCCTCAAGCTTAAATAACTAGCAACAACTTCACGGAAGCTTGAACATCAGAGCCCCTGAGCAACATGGTGTTTTAAGGGTGATAACTTGGAGAGGTCTGTGGCTTTCAGACTATAGGAGGCATAGACAGAAGCCTCAACAGTTTGCTTGCTGGTGTGCTTTCTGCCACTCTGTATTTGCCATCCTGATTCCATTTCACTATGGGGAAGGTCATGGCCTTCCTCAGGATCCCTCAGTAACGCTTGGACCAAACCCAGCATTTTTCATTGTACTTCCCGGCACTTTGTACCTGTAGCATTGTCTTATCAACATTTGGAGAAGCTTGGGAAGAATTGCAGCCTTCACCTTTCCCATTTCAGAACACTGGACTATCAAAATAAAAACTTAAAGAGACTGCAGAAAAGAAAATGGAAATGACTGTTTAGAGAGTCATGACTAGTAAGAGGAGGACTGCAAACAGAAGACGAAATGCTCACCCCCTCCCCCAAGAAGTAGCAAATATTTTGTCCTACCTCTACCTCTCTCCTTTTTGATTCTCCCAAAGATCCCACACAGCCAGCATTTGCCAGCATGAAAATGCCCATGACTAAATGAACTTTGCAAAAGGAATGTAATCAACACCAAACACTACAAGATGGAAATATCGCATCCCTTCACTGTAGGCGTGGAGGATATCTTCCCTCTGTCTCCCTCACCATACACAGAGGCCCACGTTGCCGTAAGCCATAATTAATTCAGTTCTTTTTAGGCATGAAAATTGTTTTGATTTTAAATACTTTCAGCTTAAGGCATTCTAAATATCTGTGGAAACCTCCTGGGGATTTCCGTTCGGCACAGACACCAACAGAAACAGTATTTTTGGGTACTTGTAACATGATACAATGCCAAATAAATACAGAGACTTCTTAAATCAAAAATAAATTTGAAATTTCTTCCAGTTCATGTGATTTCCGAGGATTAAGGAACCAGTGCTTGCCCAGGGCACAATCTAAAATTCCACTGCAGGTATCCGAAAAAACACTTTTATTCCCCCTTCAGGAGTATAACAAAATAAGATGAAGTTCAGACAATCACTTCATGCCAGTCCCCAAATACTGTGTTTACTTGGGCTTTTGCTGGTAATAAAGACCCACAAAAGGGTCTCTCTTCTCCATAACTAAGCAATAGCTCTGGTTCTTGCATAGGACAACAGAAAAGTTTGACGTATAGCAATTTACCAATTTTAGTGCAGTAGAAGCAGCACACATGAATAAAACAAGGACAATAAGTCCAAGATTCACATTGCTACACCAAGGATTTTTTTTCTTGGTTATGCTTAGGGGCCTAAGATCTTTCCAATACTCTTCAAATTATATTATGTAGAATGAAGAAATGCATGGAAGCTATTATTTTGTACTTGTCAATCAGGATTTATTATATTTAAGTATTATAAGAATGATAATAGTTCACTTCGAATTTAGCAATTATTCTAGTCTTAGTTATGCACTGTTTCAGTTAAAAAAGTATAAATTTGCTTGATGGAGTTTGCAGGCAACAACAAAGTGTTTAAATATTTAGTAAACGTTGAAAAAAGTCAACTTGTAGCTTTTTCAATATTTTAAATAAAATTATTAATTTGGAAAATCTTATCCACTTTACTAAACACAAAGATTCTAAACTCTTTCAGCACTGACAATAAGCTATACTGTTACTTCAAAATGTAATTGCTCAACTGCATCTACCTAATAAATTTATCGCTGTCTCTGTGTAGCATAAACAATACCTGCAGCTAAAATATAATACATTAAAACATATCTAATAACATGTAATAATATATAACACTTATTGTTTTTTTCACAATAACACAAATTGTTAAACAAATACGTGTGCTGTTTTCCAAGAAACTGCTTTGGTAAGAAAAATACTATATGAAGTCATAAATCACAACAAGAGGTATAACCACTAATGAGACACTTTACTGAGTTTTGTATTACACACTGAAAACGCATTTATGGTTTTGACGAGGGGGAAGTCTTGACCCACCTTCCATGACGCTTAAAAGCTTTGACTTTTTAATAAAAAAATTCTAGTTATCATTCACTAGAAAAAATACGTCCAGATCACACTTCGTTTCTAAAATACATCTCTAAATCTGAAAATCTCAAAGCATTTTGTGTGTTTTCCAGTTTACTGACCTCTTCAGGATTAGTTTTAGACCTCATCACTTTAAATTTTTCTATGCACAAACTTTGAAGCCACAAAATACTGATCTGATCCTCTCCTCCCGCTTCCAATTAATTTTTGAAGCGCTTTGGCACTGCAATACCCAGTAGCCCCATTAGGAAGAATCGAATAACATCAATCAATCAAATATCTCCGGATGTAATCTACAGAAATTAAACACGGAAAAGACAAGCTAAATCATAGACTATTTCGTGTCTGCGTAAAATAAAGATGTGGGAAGACAAGTTGTATGGGAAAATGGAATTAAATAGGATCGGAAATTTTAGATCAGGAAGAAAGGAGGACCAAGGTGTAGCAGAGATCATTCAGGAAATACTGCTGATGGCGAGAGATAGATCTGCTTTCTCTGAACACATATTGATCTGGTCGGTGTTACGCTCAGGACGCCTCCAGTGTTGCTGAAGGTGTCACGTTTCAGGCGACTTGAAACAATGAAACTCTGACTAATTGCGGTTATTAAAGATATTAGCTTGCTTTTCCTTTTATGAGGTATTGAAGGTTCCCTGAGGACACACTGAAGACAAAAGATGTGGCAGTGACTTCACAGTTCTGTCTTTGGTTTCTGAAGTGCTCAAGTGAAGAATTGCAGGTACAAATTGAAAATACCAACGATTACCATGCAAGGGTGCAGTGAGTCACTACGAGAGCCATGCCAAAGTACCACACTGCTCATAAACCTGCAGCTTTAAACCCTGGAGTAATTCTTCTGAAGAGCCCCAGATCTGCAATCCACTTGCAAAAGAAAGAAGTTCACTTTGGTTCTTTTGGTTGGGTTGTTTGATCACCATATCCAAGTTTAGAATAAACACCTACACGGCAGAAAAAAAACCCTGTGACATGCCTGCGCCCATACTTTCTTACATTTTTTTTATTTAAAGGAAAAAGAGAATTTTTCTAACTCTACGGATCTATGAGTGCCTTTGAAATACAGCAAGTATTGTATAATCAGCATTTGTCTGACATACTGAGACAAACACTACATAGACTCCTGCTAAGCAACTATCTGCTGTTGCATTTAAAATGCATTTGGATTTAATTGCAATTTATTCAAACTGTTTTTGTTTGCAACAGTGTAAAATCAATTGCTGATTAAGGAGATGTTTAAGTTCTGCTTTCATTCTTTCTTTATCCATTTTTATTACAGACACAAATATTGAGAAATATATCTGTATCTATTCTGTAAAATAAGGCCAAAAAAATTTATTTTACAGTGTTTTGCAGTTGTAAAATATTTACACTTCAGTAATCACAGACTATATCTACCCAGCTGTGTTACTGCCTCACAATCCACAGTATCTGTTTGTGTTGGGCCCACCTTGCTTTTGTTGGGAGACAGCCCATCATACAGGGACGTTCTGCACCAGAACTGGATCAGATGCTCATAAATGAAACACTGACAGAGCTACCACAAGACACCTCACCTGTCACATTCATAACTGACAATCCTGAATTCAGTCATTGGGTTTGGTTTTTTTGTTTGTTTGTTTTGGGAGTTTTTTTGTTTGGTGTTTTTTTTGTTGTTTTTTTTTTGGGGGGGTGTGTGTTTGTTTTTGTTTGGGGTTTTTTGTCGGGTTTTTTTTTTTTGTTTTGGTGGGGGGTGGGTTTTGTGGGGTTTTTTTTTGTTTGGTATTTGGGTTTGGTTTTTTTTTTACTTTTTATTAGCACTGCAGAGCTCACACTAGCAAACAAAATGGACTGCTTTTGAGTGCAGCTCATGCACCAGGTACTGCTTGATAATTACATTCCAATGCCAGGGCTAACCCCACTGACCTATAACCAAGGCCAGAGGAGTTGCACAGGTACCACAGAAGTATTTATTAACAGTGCTGATTTACAAGGCAAAAGATCTTAGCAAGGCTATAATCCTAGCCTCAGTCTGTCTGATGCTAGAAAACACAACTTATTATTCATGAATTGAGAAAAATTTATATGTAAGTCCTTTAGGGATAAGCTTATCCCCAACCCCACCCTGCCACACCATTGTCAGAGTATCACACTTTGGTATGAGGCCACACTTCAAGCATGGTTTTGTAATAAAAAGCATAATCTCTTCCTAGGATGGCTTTTGTCATTATAGATAACTGTCTTCCACTCATTCATAACAATGATTTTCTCTTTAAACAATTAGCATTACTAAACAACTACATAAACCTTTGACTTAAAGTGGCTTTCAGACAAGTCATACAAAACCAGTGCCTGATTAAACAAAGGAAAAAAAAATCAAACAAGGAGGCAAAAAACTTTCATTGCTGTTAGAGGGTCAAATATGTGGAGCAAAATTAGAGTTGGGTTATTCCTCCCTACCTGGATGTCCTGTGCTGCGGGCTCAGGAGAGGTGGTATTATAAGCATGACTGAATAAAACAATTTATAATAAGGTTTCTGCCTACAGCGTCGTAAGGATGTGTTATAGCAACACAGTAGGAAGAAATGTGATCTTTCATTGGTTTCACTTCAGTGACCAGGGGCCAGATGACAGCGGATAATCAGCAAGGGCTATAATTTATCATAGCACTGTAAGGCAGAGCAGCTTCCCAAGACAAGCCGGCACAGCAGCAGAGCAGCCCCCAGGAAAGTTCCTCTCCAAGGCCCAGGTGTTCAAACAAGTGTGCAGGCATTTGCACACACGTCCAACAGCGTGTGTGCCAAACCTCTGCTGAACACCCCTCACTCAGAGGTCAAAGGGAACAACTGGGAATTTGCATACATATACATGTTTTTTTAATCCGTCTAAATTATGTGAATAACACAACTCACTCCAGTACCTTCTCCTGGTACACCGATTTTAATAAGGTCATTGCCTGTATGTCTAACAGATAATAATTCTGCTCTTTCCCTCAGCACGGAAAATTCTGCCCAGTGCAGAGCCGCTCGCTCTGCCTTCAAACAGCACACTAGAGATACACCCAACAGGAATAAACTGCCTTCAGGTGCCCTCACACCTGCAGTGCAAATGGCTACAAGCATCACTCCTGTACCTGAGAAGTGAACTTTCACTACAGACCTACTCCTGAGCACCAGAGGCCTCTCAAAGGTACAATACCAAGGTTAAAACCCAAAGCCTGCGGGTCCTGAGAGCCACCAGCCAAAGCCCACAGAAACCCATGGGTGCTGACACAAGCAGACCTTTCACTGCACACACGTCAAGGTGAATTGGAGCGTTTTTATGCAGTGAGATGAATCCTGACATCTGTACGAGCTCTCTTTTGTACAGTGGGATGCAAAGGATTCTATAACTCGGCACTGGACCCTATAATACCATGCCAGCACACCTCTCCCTTTTATGTTGTGTTATGGACTGTGGTAAAAAGTCAGAAGCACTGGTCTGCAATTTTCCAAAGTTTCTCATCAGGCAAAACCATCTCAGATTCAGGCAGAGGCAGGCCCTGCTCTTCCTCTGAGGGGCTGGACAATTTTTGCCTATTTATTCTGTTTCGCCATCTTCTCTCTCTCCTTATACCAGGAGCCTCAAATCATTGTCCTGGCTGTCAGCCTTGAAAAAGCAAGTGGCACACACTCACTGACTTCCAGAAATTTAGATCAATCTTACAACCTTCAGCTTAAAACTCAGTGTCATTTTCACTGCTAATTGAACAATTCAAAGTCCATCCATCTGAGCTCATATTGAAAGGAAGAGGTTTTCCTTGTCCAAGTAGAGTTAGTCTTATCAGATACGGCCCTCATAAAACTTCCCTATGTCCCTGAAATCAATTGTCATGTGCTTACTCCCAGCTTTGCCCACATCTGCCTTTAGCAATTTAAGACTCATTCCCTCTGTGAAACAGGTAATAAATCACATCCCCTGTATTGAGTGAAAAATAAATCATAAACTTTGAAAAAACAACCAGAAGTTTGTAGAAGACTTTTAAGAGGCATTGCTTCAAATTGTAAAGCAAGGGGGAATCAAGTGTTGGGAAGAGGCTGGGGTCTTCATATGCCATCAAAGGGCTCCTTAAATAGATTCCTCTCAGATTTTTTTGCTTAAATGCATGTAGAGATGTGCCCTGAGGAAGTAGAGTCTGTCCTTACCTATCTTCAACTTTTAAATATAACCTCAACTTTTATTTTTCTGACTTTCCTGCTTCTTCTCTACAAATGAAAATTAAAATTATTTCTTGCTCCTTAATATACCCACCATGGAAATAATTTTGGAGTGATTTTGAGCTGCCTGCGAGTTCTTTGACTTTTAAAGCTCTAAGGAAACTCCACAATGTGTAATTAATCCCCAAATGGAATACATCTGTAGAGCAGTAATTGTCTTCTAAACTTTAGTACAACTGGCCCATGCACCTCCTGCATCAAAACCCTGAAGCTGTGACTCCATGTTCTTGCTCCTTTGAAACACAAGAACATCATAACTAAATACACATAGAGTTATTTTTCCATCCTCACTGACACTTCCTTAACAATGTTCATAAACAGAAAGTGTAGTCAGACTACTGCCACTTCATACCATTGCTGTAGTAGGTTTTTTTTAAAGTTTGAGAAGGGACATCATATCCTTAAGCTTCATGAAGTGCACAGACTGTTACCATAGATTTCTTCTAATTATGTTATCTTCTCATATACCCTCCTACAGCTTAAAATACTTGAATATAAAAATAAACTCTGAAATAAATCTTCTTTCTGCTAAGTATAAAATGACAATTTTTATTAAAGAATCCCATATTTTACCAAAATCAGTATTTCAGGAAGATAGCTTGAAATCAGGATTTAAACAGCAAAACACATTCTCCAAAGCAAACTTCTGCTTTCCAAGCCTCACCTCTTATGTTTCATCAAAAAAAAAATCCAAACTGTAGAAAAAAATACATTCATGTGTACCTAAAAACCCTTATGAAAAAATGAAAGTGCATTAATTTTTATTAAACTCAATGGGGGCTAAATGAGGCTGATATCAAGAAATATGTTACATCTATAGTACATGTAATTTTATTTATATAACATATTTCTTGTGGATCTAGTTATCAATTTATATATTCAGAAATACTAGAAAGCAAATACAACCTCTACTTTTACAATAAGTAGCTTTGAGTTTAAGCATTGTCTTGCAAAATGAATTTGCAACTGTTATTCTGACTTAGCCACTCTTAGATTACATCTGTAAGGCTAAAGATAGAAGTGACAATTAATTCTAAGATTATTAAAAAATTTTAAAAGCCAGTAGAGTACTAGGCTTAAAAGTTCTATTTGCATTTTATCTGTCACTGAATTTGCCCTAATTGTCCACTATTGTGATAATGTCTGAGTTGAATACTGTATGTCTGTATGTATGTTAGCACCCAGCAATTAGTTCAGCAATAATTATATGCTATTTCTGACCTCTTTGTGCAGCTGGCAGAGGGTGGGGTTTTTTAAATACATCTTCTGCAACTTTAAGTAATTTGAAAAAGTGCAAAAATAGAGTTTAAGAAGGATAGGAAACAATTATTAGATTTGCCAATAATTCGTCATATAGACTTGGAGAATTCACATACACAGTGTGATTACATGCAATAAGTCTGAATTCTGATAGTGCCCCTCAGTAACCTCTGTTGCTTTTATAGCTCATTGACTGATTATTTGGTTTTGCAATTTTTCCTGTGATATCCACGAAGGACACTGATTTTTATTTTTTTTAAGCAGCTATTTATTAAATGCATTTCTATAAAGTAGATTGAGTACTTAAATGTTTTTAATATTCCATTGTATTTCTTCACTACATTACCTTTCTTTACTGTAATGACATCAAATGACAGAGATGCAATGCCCAATGTCATCTACCCTAAATAGCTGGACTAAGAAAATATAGGTAACACATTTCTTAGTACTGCACTGGTTCAGTTGCTTACTTCTTCCTCTGATATTTTATCAGTTTCTCAAATGAGAGATGTTCCATGATTTAAGATATTTATAAACTTAGAGATGTAATTTTCCCCAAAGGTATACGCATGCAAGATCTGTCAGAATTAAATGTCAAAAAGAGTTAAAGATAAAATACTGATTCTAGCAAAATTGTAAAAACCTCTATGTTTGCATTTTCCTATATGCAAACTATGTGTGGTTCATTAACATTATATGCCAGCAAGGTTGCAGGTCAATTTAGAAATCCAATTGCAAATCAAGGGAAACTACTTTCAAATGATGTCTGGCCTGACCTTCAAACCCTAATAATCTAGAGCAAATCAGATCATTAAATTATAAACCAAAATTAAGTTTATGATTAATAGAGTTCAGAAAATGAACTACAACAGATAACTGGGTTTTATCTGGTCCACAGACTGTTCATGAGCAGATCACAACACCACGGGGTTCCTTGATGCGGTGCTTTTAGCATCACGTTAAACTTCCTCAGTGATGAGTCCTCACAGAACCCGAAGTCCAGATGTGGGGAGTGAGCTCCTCCTGCCACAGCACCCATTTGCTGGGCAGGGAAGGACTTCTAATTCAGGTTTGTGTGTTGGAGTGAGTGTAATTCAGGTATGTTGGTCTTACACTGAGGACACGAAAGATTCGTGTTCCCTTGCACCAGTTGTCAGAGCCATGGCTTGGCACAGCTTCTGACATGTCCACGGGTGGGACCTGTGAAATATCTACTTTGACTGTGAGACCAACATACTGCACACAAGAGATTTTAGGCCCTGTTCCACTGCGCCTCATGATGCATAACAAAACCTTAAAACTCCTATTTTTCTGTGAGGAAGAGCATTTTGCTGATCAAATACGAAGCAACGTTCAGGCAATTCTAGATAAGTCCCTAAGCTTCTCCTTTCCAAAGTAAGCACAAGCGAAATTAGCAGGAACCTTGGATCAATATCCCTGCAAACCAGAATTTATAGTTACAATATGGCATTCTGCTAATTTGTCAGCATCACCAATAATTCTTTACAAGAGATTATTATTGTACATCACAGTATGGACAGCACTGCAAACTGACGTGGCTGAGTTTTCAAAATAATGACACCACTTTCGGGGGGGTTGGAGGTGGGGGGGGACACAAACGACCAAAAAAACCCCAAACTCACACATCATACTGTAGAGCAGACTGCACACCAGTCTGAGATAATAATGAACAAACTCTTATGCTGTACCTAGAAGACTTCCAGACACAAAGTCTGGATAACCTATATGTAAATAAAATAACACTACCATGTGGCTCCTTCAGAAAAGCAAATTATGTAGGTTGGATAAAACTGTAAGCAGATGTTTCCTGTAGGCTTGCATTAAGATAATGGTAGAAATACTTTAATAAGCACAAAAACCTTGTCAGATTTTGGCTCTTAGCTCCTATCACTGTCAGAGCAGATGTCATTTTCCTCCATATGTTAATCTATCTACATACTTATATAGCTTTTATCATCGAAGTACCTGCACAATTTCTAATCCCTAAAGGTTTCATTCTCACAACATGTGAAAGAAAAACGGGCAGTTTACAAACAAGCAGCAGAGATGCAAACTGAGTTTAAGAGCTGGGCAGTTTATAGCTGAACTCGTGATTTAGAGGAGGACTTTTAGAAATCAATCCACCTCATTAGCTGCAAAGCATTTTACTCAAAGCCATGCACGGCTTTCATTTAAGGACACAGATTAACAAGTACATGATAAACGCAAATCACACTGTCAGCTCTATAATGAACAATTTAGGAGTTAGTTTATATTCACTGTTGGAGGTGACCTGTTTTAGGATATGTGCTTTAGTTCAGCCCAGAGCCCAAGATATAATGATGTTGCCACCTTATCCTACACAGCAGAGTGCCCTAATTTCAGGAGTACTTAGAGAAGCTTGCAGTGTTCAAACAATGCAAAACGTTTTAAAATGATTAATCCAAAGTCTTTGGTATCTTCATACTCCAGTACATATTATCAGCATTTTTTATATATGCAAATTGCTGCAGCAATCCTACAGACTTATAAGGGCCCATATGCTGATTATTTCAATGAATAGATTTTAAGGCAGGAAAGGACTCTTAGAATTATCCCTTGTAGCACTTCTGGTTGCTTATGAGTAGATGCTCATTTGAAATACCTCATGAGAAAGGACATAACTGGTGCTGGTACTACTGTTTCCAAGATAATAACATACAAATAGTGATTTTTAGAGGTAGTGAAGAGATTTTTCTATTTCAGGATTTGCTTTTGTGTAAAATCAAAAATTTAAAATGACAATATAGAAGACGGCAGGTTTAACATAAAAAAAAATCTCCCATGGTCACAGGTATACCAGGAGGACAAAGGAAGTAAAGACTTATTTTTTGCCACTGTGTCTTCTCACACAAACACTCACAAGGTAGTTACTTCAGTTCACTGTGCAGCATCAGAGCTTCTCCCCAGAAACCCTCAAGACCTGAAAGAAGGATCAGCAGGACACAGAACGGGGGTGCAAACACCACTTCCCAGGCTTCTGAAAGGAAAGGGCATCTCTTCTTCTGAGGATCTTTCCCTTCCCTGCCCAAATGGTCACCTTTGAGTTCAATACTTTATGGTTCACCACAACCCAGAACTCAGAAAGGCCCTGCTTTTTAGGAACTTCAGTAAACACTCCTTTACATAAGTAGTGGGTTAAGATTTAGCTGGGGAGGATTGCAATGGTATGTGGCAGCGCACACTTCCTTTCACACTGATCAAACCCCCCTCATCCCTCCAACTATGAATCAAACTTCTCTCATGGAGGAGAAAGTAATCTAAGATCTTAGATCTCCATTTGTAAAATAGTGCTGTCTTACTTCCTATTGTAGTGACAGGGTAATGGGGAACGGCTTCAAACTGAAAAGGAATAGGTTTGGATTATGCATTAGAGGTAGGAAGCCTTTACTGTGAGGGTGGTGAGGCACTGGAACAGGTTGCCCAGGGAACCTGTGGATGCCCATCCCTGGAAATGTCAAAGGTCAGGTGGGATGGGGTTCTGAGCAACCTGATCCAGTTTCCCTGCCCAAGGCAGAGGGAGCTGAAACTGGATGATCTTCCAGCGAAGAAAGTGGAGGTGAAGAAACTGGAGGTCCCTTCCAACCCAAATCAATCAATTCTATGATTCTATGATTGCCTTCCCCAGGAATTAGTCCAGCAAAGAGCAAGAGAACATCTAAGAGCAAGGAAATACTGAAGTGTAACTTAAAAAGTAAATGTTTAAAATATCATCGGCTTCTGTGTTATTCATTCTTGATTAATGCCTAGTATTACTCTTAAATGCTTTATTGCATTTATTAATTTCAGAATTGTTCTGCTTTTATAGCTGCTGTCGGACCAAGGCCTGAGTTCCCTTTAGTCTAGATCAAAGAGCACTCTAAAACCCTTCTTTAGATTAAAAAGTGTTCAGCTGAGCCGGCAAAGCTGAGGTCTTGGAGTAAAGCACTTTCACTGCAGTGTGAAAGTTTATTAAGGTCAGCCTCTTTTTTTGGCTTTCAATATGACAGAAGACACAGAACCAATGCAGAGATGCAATCAGGACAGTACTTGCTGTGGCTAAACCAGCTGTGTCTACACACAGTGCGGTGTAGCAGAGTGGGACGTACAAAGCCTTATTGTAGGTATTACTTCTGTATTTCATCCATGATCTTAACTTTGGCAACTAGATGATCACATATACAGTACCATTTTACTGTCTGAAACTGGATATGATGGCACTTTAAAGTGAGAGGAAAATTATGAGGATGGCAGAGTAATCCCATCACTGAGTCACCCGTGGCATGGATTACCGTGCAAGTGTGGGTTTTCCTACAGCTCCCCTCCCTAATAAATCAAGGTTTTCCACCACCTCTTCTAAAATAACAGTCCCTGACTGCTGATGGACCTGTAGAAAACCAAAGGAAATCACAACACAGTGCATGGACTCCATCTCCCTGGAGACCTTTCAATAATAGTCCACAACTAAAATATCATAAGGTATAGTTTGGAGCCGACGCGTATGAGAGATCAGTTAAACTACTGTTCTGTATTGGTCAACTTTTCTAACGAATTAAGAGGGGTTTTATTCCAATTTAGAGGAATTTCAAAAGACATTTCTCCATTTTAATAGTAACAAATCAAATGGTACATCATGCGTTTACTATAGAATCATATGTATATATAAAAACATTTATATATAAAGACATGTTTACTTGTTGGGTAATTAAAGAATGTTTGTGGTAATAAAAAGATCAAATTTATCATTCTGTAAATAATAGCAAAATCCCAGACACAGAGCAATCCTAAATATTTTTGCCTAGACTTTTTACCTTTATTACCTATTTTTATTTCTATTATCTTTCCCTTCATTTTCTGAGGGAAGGAGAGGAATTAAATTCTCGTAAAATCATTTCAAATATCCTAAAATGCAAGTATTTTGACACCTGATAAACATAATGCACTTCAGGTACAGTGATGCACAGAACATTTGGCTTCACTGTAGGTCTGAAAATGAATGCATATTGAAGTGAATATTCCTTAAAAGCCCAAAAGTACGCCAAGCCTCAACTAATGCATTGCTAATCTTCTGTGTTAAAAGGTAAGAAAAGAAAGTGTGTTTTATGATCTCTGATGGCTCAGGGGAATGCTGTGACCCCACAAAGCCAACAGCTGTCCCGCTCCATCCCTCCCCTCCTGGCTGAGCAGCGCCGAGGGCAATGAGCTGTATCAGGCTGGGATGTGCTCCCAGCTGACCCTACCAGGGCTGTGCTCATGGGCAGCAACAGCAGAGAACAACCCATTGTGACAGCACAGGGGCCACGGGAGAAGGTGCTGAGGGCAAGATGTGGCTGCTGATCTAAGCACTCGCTCACAACAAAGATCCCAGGCAAAACTACAAGCAGGAAATTTAAGCAAGCCAAAACAAAGGCTTTCACCAGGCTAGACCTGGAAATCCTTAATTCCTCTGGAGTCAGAGCAAGTTGATATCTACAGGTCATCTGTCCTAGGAGATACTCACAATCAAATCTGAAAAAAACAGTGGCAATAAATGCAGCTAATAATGAATATCCTCAAGACCTAATGGCACTGCGTTTATGTAGCACTGACAGCCATTATCAAACTGAAAATTTGTAATAAAGAGAAACTAAAAATATCCTACAAGTGTCCAGATATCTTGTCTCTACAGTTATCAAAAATTTCCTGGGGTACAGCATAATTTAAACGTAGATTAATTTATTTTTTAAAAATGTTTGCTTTTCTATTCCTATGCAGGAAACTTCTCTAGGGTACACATTTTCCTATCAAGGAGAAACTGAAGCCCTTAGATTGTTTGCTATATATTTTAAATACCAGCAGGAACCATTACTATAACTTATACTTACAACAGTAATCACATTTTAGCAACCCAGACTGGTACTATACTGCACAAAGAAGGAGTGAAACCAGAAATAGCAAGACTCCCCCCCAGAACCCTGGCAATTTTCAACATTTGCATGAGAGGTCTAAATTAGGAGCCTGGCAGCCCAAATTTCCTTTTGTAATCAAGGCTGAGAGCAGGACCCTGCTGGGGCACTACTACGATCTCCAGCAGGCTGAACTGTTCTGTACAAGTCATCATGACCATGAGGCTGCAGCTTCTCCAGTACTTTTTAGCAGGACAGCACTTTTTTTTTTAATTCTCTACACTTTCACCATTTCCTTCTGTCCCCAAACTCTGGTTAACCTTGGATTTCTGACCAAAAAACTCCTTGCTCAGCACTGACTTTTCAATGCAAGACCAACATGAGTCAGTCTAGGCTACACAAAATATTTCAGCTGTTTTTCCCATTTCTCCCTCTTCTACCCTGCTAATCTTAGAATGGCCTGGGTTGGAAGGGACTTCAAAGTTCCAAGCCCCCAGCCACAGACACCTTCCACTAGACCAGGTTCTCAAAGCTCCATCCAACCTGGCCTTGAACACTTCAGACATGGGGCAGCCAGCACTTCTCTGAGCAACATATTCCAGTGCCTCACCACCCTCACAGTACAGAATGTCTTCCTAATAGCTAATCTAAACCTACTCTCTGTCAGTTTGAAGCCATTCCCCCTTGTCCTGTCACTCCAGGAAATAGTCTAAATAGACTCCATCTTTCCTGTAGCTCCCTTCAGAAAGTGGAAAGCTGTGATTAGGTCACCCTGAATCCTTCTCTTCCAGGTTGAACAATCCCAACTGTTTCAGCCTTTCCTCTTAGGAGAGGCTGATCATCTTGGTGGCCTCCTCTGGACTTGCCCCAAGAGGTCCACGTCCTTCCTATACTGGGACCCCAGATTCAGACACCGTACTCCACGTGGGGTCTCACCAGAGTGGAGTGGAAGGGCAGAATCTGCTAAGTTTTCTCATTTACAAAGGGTTATACCTGCATTTCTGTTTACAACTATTTACCCCAAACTAATTTACCCTTGGCAGAAAGGTGCACTCCCCTCTAAAAAGATTTCCCCCCTCAGAGTCACAGGTTTTTGGAGGGGTGGCACAGCTCTCCTCAGGAGAGAGGCACAGTTTCTCCAGACACCTGGATATGACAGAATGCTGCTAAGCCCTACAAAAAACCACAGGCATTGTTCAGGGGACTGAACGAACAATATGAGCATATGGCTCCTAATGCTAATTAATTATGCTGTGGGTTAAGGGGGACACTGAAATAATAATGCAAAATGAAATTGGAAAGATACTTCCTGCTTGTTTAATTAGGGCAGTATCTCTCGGATTTCAAAGAGCATAACAGAACTCCGGAGGACTCTTCCCACCCTCACAGAGGTCAAATGCCATAATTTAATCTGCCATAGCAAAATAATTAATACAAACACTAATGACACATTTCTCAACAATGGGCTAAGCCCAAATTCAGCTTCATGAATAGCAGCAACAAATCAGTTCACACATCTGAATCCTTTTCTTGTAAAAATATTACTTGTCTACAATGATTCTACACAGACACTAGTTTTGCTTCCAGGTAAAATGGATTATCAGCTACACTCTTCTTTTCTTTGAAATGTGGAATAGTTTTATTCAGCAGAATAAAAAGATTCAATTATGCATTAACTATCCCAACTTTCAGATAAATAACTTTACTACAAGTAAACTACAACTGTTTTTTTTCTACATTCAAATTAACAGATTCGAAAGAAAGAGTTTCAACTGTGTCCCCTGACTTGTTATTTAAAAACTTTTCAATTTTCTCTTGTATTTTTTGAACAGACTACTTTTAATTCCCCACCACTGTGATTATTTGATGATAACCACTCCCCCTAGAATGGTATCAAAGGTATGATGAGGTAAGACTTTGTTCCAGAGAAGTAATGTTTGGATTCTGTGAAAAAGAAGAACAGTTCCTTTTTAAATGCTTATAGCTCTTGTAGTGAACAGAGAGGGGCTGGTGGGAGATGTAGTGGTTGAAGGCCGCCTGGGAAATAGTGAACATGAAATAATATAATTTTCAATACTCAGAGAATAATAGAATTTTCAATAATAGAATTTTCAATACTCAGAGATTCAACAATAAAACCTGTACGCTGGACTTGCGGAGGGCAGATTTTGACCTATTCAGAAGTCTAGTCCAGAGCATACCCTGGGAAACAACCCTGGGAAACAACCCTTGAAAACAAGGGGGTTCAGGAGGGATGGATGTGCTTCAAGCAGGAAGTTTTGAGAGCACAGGAACAGGCTGTACCGGTGTGCCGAAAGGCAAGCCGGCGGGGAAGACAACCAGCTTGGTTAAACAGGGAGATTCTGAAGGAAATCAGGGATAAAAAGAGAATTTACCAACTATGGAAGAAAGGGCTGACTACTTACGAAGAATTCAGGAAGACAGCTAGATCATGCAGACAGAAAATCAGGGATGCAAAAGCACAATTTGAAGTTAAATTGGCCACTTCTGTTAAGGATAACAAAAAGTCCTTCTATAAATACATTAATAACAGAAGGAGGGGCAAAGAAAACCTCCATTCTTTGATGGACTTGGAGGGAAACATAGTTAATAGAGATGAGGAGAAGGCTAAGGTACCTACTTTGCCTCAGTTTTTACCAGTAAGACAGGTGGCCCTCAAGGCAACTGGCCTCTGGAGCTGGTAGACAGTGATAGGAAACCAAATAGCCCCCTTGTATTCCGGGAGGAAATAGTTGGTGACTGACTGAATCATCTGGATCCTCACAAGTCTATGGGACCAGACGGGATCCATCCTAGGGTGATGAGGGAGCTGGCAGAAGAGCTTGCCAAGCCGCTCTCCATCATCTTCCAACAGTCCTGGCTCACTGGGGAGGTCCCAGATGATTGGAAGTTGGCAAATATCACCCCAATCCATAAAAAAGGATGCAAGGC
>NW_020956482.1:22859-24937 GCF_003031625.1 Empidonax traillii
AAGAGCAACGAGGCTGGTGAAGGGACTTGAGCACAAGTCCTATGAGGAGAGGCTGAGGGAGCTGGGGTTGTTTAGTCTGGAGAAGAGAAGGCTTAGAGGTGACCTCATCACTCTCTTCAACTACCTGAAGGGAGGTTATAGCCAGGTGGGGGTTGGTCTCTTCTCCCAGGCAATCAACAATAGGACAAGAGGACATGGGCTCAAGCTCTGCCAGGGGAGGTTTAGGTTAGATGTTAGGAAGAAATTCTTTACAGAGAGGGTAATCAGGCATTGGAACAGCCTACCCAGAGAGGTGGTGGATTCACCATCCCTGGAGGTTTTTAAAAAGAAATTGGATGTGGCCCTTAGTGCCATGCTATAGTAATTGGAGTTGGATCAGGGGTTGGACTTGATGATCTTGGAGGTCTTTTCCAACCCAATCTATTCTATGATTCTATGATTCTATGAAAAGTTGTCCCCATTTATTTAAATGGTCACTGTAAGCCAGAAAATCACATTAAGTTCAAGAACAATCACAATTAGAATTGTCAATCAAAATGGTACAATAATAAGCACATTAGTACAATAACATGTTGATGTATGAAGAAGTGAAGTTCTTGCTGCCTAAGGTAATGTTTTAGTCTGAAAAGAATAATTGCCAACTACTTCAAAGTGCTATAGCGAATTAGGTTTGTTTATAGCGTAATTAGAGAGCAAAAATGAAGATATGCACGTGCTAGATTTCAAATTGGCAATTTTCTACCTCCAGTGCTCAGAATTCGCAAATGCCTTCTGCAATGCATTGTACCTTGTTATTTTCAGGCACTATATCAAGTTGCATCATGTCATACTCTATTATATTAAACGATGTAACAATTCTATTGCATTCACCCCGAGCTATCACACTGCTAGAAATGTAAAGGAAATAAAAATACACTCAGTGGAAGAGTTAAAGAAGTAAAAATTATAAAAAAATCTTTCAGTTAACCATGTAACCTATGCTTTGAAAACTGGTTAATTTAGTTTCTTGGTTCTTATTCTTTGATCTCATTCTCCAATTCTTTCCTTGGCATAAGAATGATGCAGAGAGACCCAAGAGAAGGAGACACATACCATTAAGTAAAAGTCAATGAGAACCAAAGGATTCAGTGCAAGATACTTTTTGAAAATCTAAGAGTTTGATGCCAGTTACTGTTTTTAAGAGTCTTAAAAAAAAAAAAAAAAAGATTGCTTTGACAAATGAGACTCCTGGGTTATTATAGAGAGAAGTCTTGCTGAAATCTGTTCCCTAATCTTAGAACATCTTTTAAAGGTTTCTTTTTCTTTTCCTCTTATGGAAACTTCGAAGCAACCTTTTAGGCAGAAGAGACCAATATCTATCACCTCCACAATGTCCAAAGAGAGTTAATTATTTAAAGTCACTACTTTATGTTAAGTAAAAATGTGAGATTTCCATTAGTTTTAAGCATCAGGAGACACTAAAGAACCTGCATCTCTTACCACTAGTGAAACATTTCAAAAACAACTGAAAAAAAAAGTCTGACAGATGGCAAAATCTCTTTAAGGGCTTATTTAAAAGTAAATGTTAGGTCAATATAATTAAGAGATGCAGCAGCAAATGCATCCTTAGCAATTTTTTTTTAAATCAAATATCATCATTATCGTAAGAATGTGCTGTATAGTTCGTACATAAATAAGGAGCCTGAATCATTCCTTTTAATTCAAAGAAAAACAATCTTTACCATGACAATATAAGCAGTATATCCTAACATGCAATAATACAGAAGTCTGGTTTTGCTTTCAAGAACAGTTTTATAATACTGTTATTCTGGAGACTTTACATTTAATGGAGACCAAGATCCACCTGGATCCCCTCCCCTAATCATACAGGCGCTTTAGAATCTATTATCATTAAAGGGGGGGGAATATATATATTTAAAAAAAAAAAAAAAAAAAAAAAAAAGCAATGCCTTTTTAGAGGGGCTGGATTTGGGACTGAAAGTGAAGGAAGTTAGCATGAAAATGAGTACCTGATTACCAAAACACTGATAGTCAGCAGCAAGCAGAAAGGAAGCTGTAGTGAAGGTTCAGCAGTTCTC
>NW_020956482.1:25404-52125 GCF_003031625.1 Empidonax traillii
GGGGAATATATATATTTAAAAAAAAAAAAAAAAAAAAAAAAAAGCAATGCCTTTTTAGAGGGGCTGGATTTGGGACTGAAAGTGAAGGAAGTTAGCATGAAAATGAGTACCTGATTACCAAAACACTGATAGTCAGCAGCAAGCAGAAAGGAAGCTGTAGTGAAGGTTCAGCAGTTCTCCAGAGCGCATCCACAGCCACATTAATTTTGAAATCTTTTGAAATGCTATTCCCCATTCCCATGCAATCTAGCAGCAGTTGTGAAAACATCTTTCAATCATTTATAATAGCTTTAAAATTATATAGCACCTTTCATCTAAATGGATCTGAAAACGGGTTTCTAGCTTTATTCACTAATTTTAGAATTTATAGCGCTTAAAACAAAGAACTCCGTTAGCTAACTTATAAATAGGTTAATTATCATAATGTGACCTAACTACTGTAAGTTGCCAAGACAGCAAAATATACAACTCTAAAGCTGCAAATCACCTGATTCTTTCCTTTATAAGAATCTGAGTTGAGACACTTACAGAAGCATAAAGAGAAAGGAGCAACATAGAGTGAATTTCTAAATGAGGCCTCATTACAGCCAATTCAAAATGCTCTATTAAAAGGTTTTTTCTTTTTTTCTGACTCATCAGAACTGTAGGTTGTAAGAGGACATGCCCTATCTGACAGCAGCAGAAAACCAGACGGGACTTCCTACCACCTTCAGAAAGTGTAAGCTCCATCAGAGCATTTGTTTTTGCCTAATTAACGACCATATGAGCTGCACCTTCAGTCTGTCCTCATATGACATCCACAGGGAGAGCTAAGGCTTGTTTTATCCAGGCATGAGAGAAGCAGCTTGTCCCAAGGCCTAAAGCTGGAGGGGAGCAACGGGAGGCTCAGCTGCTTCCCCCGGCAACGAAATGTCCTTGTCCAGGCAGCTCAGCCCCTTACTGGCAGAATCTTTGGTGACTGAGCTTCCCTGTATTTTAAATTACTATTGAAAGCAACATTTACAAAAGTATCCCAGTATCATAAGGATTATGAATTTTAGTAACTTAGTCTTCTGTGCCCCTTACATCCTTTTGACAGTCGTTACTCTCCAGTTTTACTGTACCTTTATCAAAGTCAGTCTCGTTCCTCCGTCTGTTAAGTTTGTGTTCTCAACGGGAAACAAAACTCAAGTTGGAAGTGTTGTTTTTATTGCCTGTGCACACAAAGCCTATCACATGTGAGATTTCTATTGCTAACAATCTACATGTCTAAACAAAATCTCTTCAACAACTCTTTTAAATTCTCTGACAGCATCCTTCAGATCAGAGAAATTAACTGATAAAACATGCAATAACTAGGTAATGTCTGAGTAGGTCTTAGCACCAGCATGGCTTATGTGTTTCTCTTTTCACAACACATACGTTGTTTTGAAATAAAAAATGTAGAAGGAAGTCAATCACAGCAGTTCTTTAGCAGAAAACTCATTCAGTCAGAGATAGTGAGACCCAGGATAGGTATGCAGCTGAGCACAGAAACTATTATATTAACTGCTAGCAGAGACTGTACAAGCCTAAATGAGTCTATTACTATAAATGCAGAATGTGCAAATTAATTTGTGTCTGAGCCAAATTAAAATAGAGGCTTGATTTTCAGCAAGATAAAATGTTTGGTTTATTACAAAATGTTTTAAGCAGCCATGTAAGTAAATAAAATTGGCTATGGAAGTAAGACAAGTCAACTGACCAAAGCAAGGCCTGTTAAAGATTTTTTAAAAAATAAAATAAAATATATTCAAGGTATGTGGAGGGTTGAAAAGTAATAAGGTCTGAATGACTTAGTGATGGCTGTCATAAAAATCTGGCAGGGTATTCTATTTACAATATGTAATAAAACTGTCACACACAGAATTTATAAAAGCATTTGCCCTAGAAAGCTAAATCTTTTTGCCAAGGGCAAGTTAATAACCTCTACAGTTCATTTGAATATATGGGCAAAGAGATGTTTTGACTAATAGAGCATCACAAGGTGAGTGCTCAGCAATCTAATGGATATTGTGAGAATAGGATGATCCAAAGACAACCTGTTAGACAATGCTGAAAAATCTTGTGAACTTCATAGCCATTGTGATCTGTTCTAATGAATGTATGCCGTGCATGCGTGTGCAGATGTGTCAGTTTTACTGATTGGGGATTACACATGCAGCAATTCCATGTTAGCTGGCATTAAAATAATTCCTCCTCAAATACTCGGAGAAGATGCTGACTTGTGAAGTAGCAAATTGAATGCAAAGCTATTGCTCTTAAGATTATGCAGGGCTTATTGGTTTGAGAGATTTAAGTCACCAACAGATCAGTCAAAACCCAGGATTTTTTTCTCTCATAAAAATCCCCACTTGTAAATTAACATATTCTTAAATTGAAGCCTCGAAAATACATCTTAATTTAACTTGGAATAGTGTCCCACATTATAAGTTATGAATCATCCAGTAAAATGGCTGATACTTGGCCAGAGTAAAAAGCTGCATGCAAGTTCATGGGAAATGAACAAGTCAGTCCCATTTTGTTAGCGGTAAAAACTGTATTCAGTATGATAATAACAACCATATTAGAAAAACATTTGCTTCTAGCCCAAGAACCAGTAACATTTTTCTGCCCTGAGTGCTGTCTTGCCACAGATTACTATTTATACCTGAGCTAGCTAATTTAAAGTTAACCTTGGATATCTCTAAAATATGTTGCCATCACTGCTGTGACTGCAACTTAGACTCCATGACAAGCTATGTTACTTCCCTGGATATACTGGCAGTGGAGTTCTGCAGAAAAAAAAAAATCCCTAGGATGGATTCCATTAGACCTACATGACAAACCCTGATGCCAGGAAGTTCTGTGCAAGACATGGTGCTCCTGCACAAGGGTCCAAATGAGAAGGGCTTTAGATTAATTTTTAGTCATCATCCCAACAGACAGGATGAGGTAGCAGCTGTAAAGGGCTTGTGCCTCTGGCTGGTGGCCTATGCCCACCATGCAAAGGGAATTTTCCTGTCCTGCTAATAAAATGTTGTGCCTGTGCACCTTACTGCACAGATGTTGCTAATGCTTTGCACTGGAGCAACATTATTTTACCTTAAAATTTAAAGCCTTTGCATCAGAAACCAATTTAAAAGTTCAGCTATCATATAGCTTTTATAAATGTCACTAACATATCATAGAAAATGTCACAAGTTAAAATTATGTGAATTACACCTTTCTTGTGCTCTTCTGTGAGTGACTGACATCCAGGTGCCTGATGAACATTTGCAGTTGAATTTATACCAAGAATCTCCCAATTTCATTCAATTCCATCCATACAACTGTGATTGATATTATTTGATTCTTTTACTTTCTTAATGGAATGCCATTGCATGAAGGACTCTTGGAGATGAGCGTGATAAATTTACTTCAAATTTACTCTGGAAAAGTGGCAATACATGTGGCCATTCAAATCTCCTGTACATCCAGTTTCAGCACCTCACCTACATGAGTCTATAGCTGCTTTTCCAGAAATGTAATCGCCCAGGACAGTTAATGGCAATAGAGGAAGAGGCAATGCCTCAGAGTGATAAGGTAGTTCTAAAGAAGCCATGATTTGGTACAGAAAGATTAAGCAGTGCACTCATTTGGGAAGTGATGCTGAGTGATGATTCTGTTACTATCAGGTTGTAACATATGTTCAGGTCAGCAGCATACATATTGCGCCCTCCATTTCAAAATTAATTTTTTTGGAAGGAGATCAGCGCTCAATTTCTGAAAGCCAAAACTTCAGCTGTTTGAGTTAGAGAAGCTGGACCAGGGCAGAGGAGATTAGAAGCAACGTCTGTTCTGGCCTGTCTGCTGCCACTTCTGAGCCCTCTGGCGATGCACTGTCACGCAGATTTAGGAGGGAACGCAGCTGATGCTGGAGGCACTCTGTGGTTCCTACCCTTGTTGTGTCCTTGTAGATCCACACACTCCCACATACACACCCCTCTCCTGAGAAAGCTGTGTCATTTTGCTACCACCCTCTATCAGCCAGGGCAGAGTTGACCCAGCAGAGAACCAGCTCAGCCCCGACAGGTGATGGTGCTGACCACTCACCGCTGCTTTGCACGTGCTTCACGTTACAGCCACCGTTGTAGCAGCATCAGCAATGAGGGCCATGTGATCACCTTTTGGCAGCTCGCTCCTAATCAATCATCCCTCTCTAAACAGCTTTCAACCTGCTGCTTTTGGCCTACTGCCTTGTTATCTCATGGCTTCTTTCCTCCATCAAGCATGCTGGCTGTGGTCTCAGAAAATTACCCTTATTTTTCTCTACTCGGGGATCATGGACCTCTCTACTGGCTGGCTTCGGGCAGCCACATGCTCTCCTTACTGGTTAGATGCTCTTTACCTCACACAGATTATAGATATAGGTCCAGAAAAGTAGAGGGCTGCCTGCCTGGCCACAGGGATACAAAAACCAGCCTAGGAGCCAATACCACAACAGCAGTAACAACAATAATAATGCACTGAATAAATCCATGTAAGAAGTAACCCGAAGTGCAAAGAAGGTCAATTCTCAGGCTTATTTTGGATTTATAACAATACAGACTTATTTTGAATTCATATAAATACAATGGAGCTGTTCAACATGGGCACACCCTTTAAGATCTAAACAACAGGACTGAGCTAAATGTAGTTTCTTTATGATTGTTAATGAATCAGGATAACGATTTCTTGTCATATCTCATAAATACCCCAAAGTGATCCAGAAACATGCCTAAAATTTAAGGGATGTTGGGGGATTGCTAGAATTGGTAGACTGGTTGCCATAGTACCCAGCCATTGCAAAAAGTAGTAAAAATTTTTTCCCTGTGGAAATGCAATGTTCTGGAGACACATTGCAAAGAAGTAAGAGAATCTCCTGCTGCATCGGTGTCACACTATTCTTGTGTTAAAGGCTAAAACTGCAGTAAATTCAGAAAACATCTCACTATTAAAAAAAAACCCAAACAACACAACTAAAAAACCTTTTACTGTTACTCCAGGTCTAAGGTTGGATTGGCATGGTATCATTACATAAAAGCCATCAGAACCAATGGTCAGGCTGGATGTACCACTAATTACTGCATCAAGAAACATAAAATAATTGAAAAAATAGTAGGAGAGTACGATATTACATTCAATTGCAGCAGCTTTTAGTACTGAGAGTTGTTCATATTTGCTGTTACTATTCAAAGTTCACAGTAGCTGTAATGCAAAGAGGACACCCGTCTGGTGAGCTCCTTGATGAGCAGCAGAGTTCAAACTGAAGAAAACAGCTACATTTACAACTAACATTCAAACACAAGTCTTCCCAGACTAAAAATTTTTAATTAAACAACAGTGATACGAGAGGCAACAAAAGCCATGACTGCCTGACAAGCCATTGTTCAGGTGGCAGAAAGGTAACTACGATTCCCACTTTCAGTGGGGTTGCAAGTCCAAAAAAAAAACCAACAAAAAAAATGGTATCTGTAATAAGCAAGGCAGCAGGCAAATCCCAGCTCCCTGTACTGTTCCCTACTCAGCAACCAGAGTGGGAGATGAGGGTGCAGCAAAAATGTATCTGCCCCATTAGAAAAAGGTCTCTTAAAAGCCTTTTCTTTCAGGGGAAAGAGAAGGAAGTGAAGCTATACATCTCAGGAAAAAAGAGCTGAACCAGAAGAATGGGGGTGAAGGCTTCTTTTGCAGGCTTTTAAACTGGTAAACCAATTTTTGTTCTTTTTCTTGCTTGTCTGGGTTCAAGAAAAGGCAAGATGGAATTAGCTTTTGTTCAATTTCTAGACTGTTGCCAAGTTTTAATTTCTGTTGCAATTTATTACAGGCATGACAAAGTATGGACAGGAGCACTTTTTGTCCTAATTATTAATAAACAAATATAGAGGCTATATTTTTAAATAGCAAACAGAACCTAAATTATAGAAACTATGACTTTATAAACTGAAGTGCCAGATTGCAAACCAATCTAAGAGAAACAGTAACTTTCTATTGCTCTGAATTTCTCTAAGCATGACAGACTAGACACACTGAAGGTGCTTGGAGTGGATCAAGATAGGAGATCCACACATAAAGAGGAGAAAGAACAGGAGGCTCACGGGGGAGGTTGCAGTGAGCTGAGTGTCAGCCTCTTCCCCCAGGTAGCAAGCAAAAGGATGAGAAGAAATAACCCTCAGTTGCTCCAGGGGAGGTTTAGATTAAATATTAGAAAAAAATCTTTTTCACAGACAGGATTCTAAAACACTGGAACAGGCTGCCCAGGGAAGCTGTGGAATCACCATCCCTGGAAGCGCCCAAAAAAACGTGTGGATAGGGGATTTGAAGACATAGTTTTAATGCTGGTGCTGGGTTGACAGTTGGACTTGATGATCTCAAAGATCTCTTCCAACTGTATCAATTCCATGATTCCAAGATTCCTGTGGTAACCAGAATGACTGTGGGTGATCATGGAGGTGACCTCATACACAGTAGTCACATAAAATAATGACCTCCCCATCATCTGGAGTAATGAGAGGGCAGAAGAAGCTGGGAAAATGTAAACCTAGAATAACATCAGTATCCAGTTCTATTTACTGTTAGGAAACTCTGCATCAAAAGCACTTCCAAAAAATAAATTTAAATGGACCTGTAAGTTATTACTAATATCGTAAACTGTTCCTGTCTTCCTCTTTTTGAGAATTACTTCAGAGTCATAATCATAACAAGCTTTTATTTATTTCCAGAGCACAAGCAACAAACTTCAAAAAATCCCATAAAAAACCAAACCTACAACTTTAACGTCTATGTTTTTTTACTTTATATTTTGGTTCTGCTCCTGATACTATAATTAATCAGTCAGAATTGCCTTTTGCTGTTTTCCTGGTATAAATGGCAAAAAGAAGATAAAAATAAAAGGAGCAAAGTGTTACACTGGCTATTCTAGCAGAATTGTTTGCTCTGCATTTCAAGAAGTGAAACACAGGCAAGTACTTTTTTTCCATGCAAAATGCAAAAACCTTCCCCCGGGAAGGGCTGGGTGTATGGATGAGTGAATCCCAACTCTTATTTATGCTTCTCTGATTCAGATACTTTTCCAAGTCCTGTTTCTCTTCCCTCAAAGTTTCAAAGCAAAACTCCTACTGGTTTCAGTGGGAGCTGAACGGTGCAATAACATTACTCTTTCTACTTGCACTTCTGACCAAGGAAATTAAATTCCAAAGCATGACCTTGAACCCACATTTTTACATACTTGGAGAAACACCTGGGTCCAAACCAACTAGAAGTTGGATTTTTTTTTTTTTTTTTTAATATAACTTGATATGGGTTTCTGAAATGAAGTTTAACCTATCCTACAAAAGTGAAATGTAATAAGAGTCTCATATGTTATTTAATGGTGGACATATATATATATATATATATTGGTTCCAGCTACACAGCCCCCAAAATACACCAGGCTCTGAGAAGAATTCTTATGGCCCAATATGTGCTTGTTCATTAGTTTTGGAAAACTACATTAACCTTTTATATTCTCATTACATTGTGATTTGTCTTATTTCCTGAGATTACAAGGAGTGACACAATCGGATTTCGCCACATCTTGTCCACTGTTTCAAAAGTATTTAAGGTCATTACAAATTAAATGACACAAGAACGTGGTCAATATTTCATTTGCTGCTTCACAGCTGTTAGAAGGTGTGCCTCTGATCTCAAACACGAAGGAGACAGCCAAATCTCACTAGTGCCTTTTGGAAAGAGCCTATCTGCCCATTATTGTCTGCAGATGATTCCAGCATACCTAGGTTATTACTAAAATATATTTAGAGGCTCGGCTTTCTTATCACTTGGATCCAATCCAACTTTTCAAAAAATGAAAACAGTTGGTAACTCTTTTCAAGGATTTTTTCTTAGCTGAATCACAATACTTTCCCCCTCCCCCCCCCAAAAAAAAAAGAAAAAAAAAGAAAGCATTTTTCAGTAGATTCATAGCAAGGTTCCATCTATAAATATCAGCTTATCTCTGCAAGGGAAATAGAGGCTGTGTGTGCTGGAAAAACAGTTGCCATAATATGGGCCCACCTTTGATCTTGTGAGCTGAATCACTGTCAGGCAGCCTTGGTCTGGAACTGGCAGGTATGACCCTGCACTTTTGGAGTTGCACAGACTCCTGTCCCTCATCTCTGAACTGACAAATATGTCAGAACTCACCTAAATCTAAAATTTCCTAAAGTATGTTAATATTTTATAAATATCCATGACACAGGACTATTAATAAGCCCAGAGAAAAGAAAGGTAATGCAAAAGCTCCTTGCTATGCTATCAGAATCAACAGATTATTAAATTACATCTTTGGAATGCATCTTCTAGATCCATTTTTCCTACCCATTTGAAGATAAAACATGGATTCTACAATATCTCTACAAGTATTCATATGCATAGGCATCCACCCATCCATGGAATCTTCCTTGTAGTTATTACTATAATAATGTGACATGTTGCACTAAATCAGTACTTTTGAGCTCTATCTCACAGACTTTACTGATATGCTGTGACAGTTCCAGCACCTTTTAAATAGCCTTCTAATCTTTTTGCACTTTGAATCGCACATGAAAATTTAATTATGTGTGATTCTTCCACCAAAGTTGTCCTAATCTACTACAGCCAATAATATAATATTGCAAAAGGAAAACCCACTAAATTTTATAAGATGGGGGTATTCAGGCAAGCATTTTTTTTTTCCTCAGAGACATTTAATCATTATTTTAAACTCCTATAGCTATCTGACACTGAACAGAAAGCAGCTACATCCTGTATAATCACACAGGTAAAAATGCAGAGGTTAAAATTGGAATTGATCATCTAAACATCCAACCTTTCTGCTGCCACAGAAAACATACTAGCAGGCAATTTAGAACCTGGTCTGTTTAGAGAGTTGGATTTTATGATGGAAACCACTTTTTAAAGTTACTCTTTGATGAGCATCCCGCAATATTTATCTTAATTGCAGAAGATATAGAAAGACCTGGCTACACAAGTCTCCATTTTCATTTCAAACCTAATCTGCACTCCCTAGAAGTGATATTTTGACCAACACAGCCACTCCAAGCAAAATACAGGAATAAACTGGATTATGAGGTTTCGATAACGACTTTCATATCCTGATCAAAGCCAATGTGAAGCATTACATGAACATGATGGATAGCCAATAGGGGAAAAAGGTTACATTAACAAAGATAACTGTGCATGTGCACGTTCATACGTGCTTATGTGTTCTTTCACATCAGTATTTGCAGATGTTCCAACACTGATAGCAGGGGCAGGGTTTGTACTGTCATGCTGTCACACTCCACTTTCCTGCAGCTATGCACAGAACACCCATTCTCATTATGTTAGGCAAATACAAGAAAGGGTAAGGACTTTACATTTCCAGGAAATAAAAAAGGGATTTTAATACTATGCAGCAAGTAGATTTCCATCAGTTTTCTGAAACAAACTGTCCATCAGAAAAAAAATAAAATAATACCCAAACAATGCTATTCTTAATGTGAACCAGACAAAGCTGTGAACTGAATTTCCTCTCCTGCCACAGACTCTGAAACTGCAATGGCCAAACTGTGACACTCCAGCGGTAAAGCCAGAAATCAGCAGAGGACTGAAGCCTTCCTGCCTCATGCCCCCTTCTAGTAGTCAAACACCTGCAGCAACAAGGACCAGGAGCAACAGCAAAGGTTCCAGCTGGCTGCCCTAACCACCAGCCAAGGCTGGCCATACTCCCCATGGCAACAGCCACAAAACTGCACTGCTTCCCTCTGTGGATGTTTCTCATGCAGGAAAATAAGGCACAGAATGCCAATGAGCACACTGAGGTACCTCTAATGATTTTAATTCTTTATACCACTCCGTAAAACTTTTGTGCAACAAGAACGTTGATTAAGATCTGCTCTACTGATTTTAATATGAAGAATATGTGAGGTTCTTGCCTCTCTCTCTGAAAAGAGCAGGACATTGGGTAAAGGATTTCTCTGAGATTCACTCTGTACACTTCATTTTTAGAAGCCCAGTCAAAGGTATTTCGTTCTGAGTTACACTAAGAGAAACAGAGCAACTGTATGTCAAAACAGGATATGAGGCAAAGAAAGTCCAGCAGAGAAATAAAATCAAGTTACTAATTTGTATAGTTCAAAATACTGGTCTTTATTATAGTGCTAATGCTGTGATGTTTTCTTCCTGATAGTAACAGAATCTTGGCATCCTGAATCAGTGATCATTAAATGAGAACGTGATTTTCCCTTTTCTTTCGATGAAACTGCCCACTAACATTTCACATGGAAAATAACTCATTTTTCTAAAACCAATTATAAGATTCTCATATCGGAGATGATGACTCAAACTGAAGCTCTTTAAATACCCCTGGTTAGTCACCAGGCACTTTCTATAATATTTTCTACTAGTGAGAACACTTTCAAACATGTAATTCCAGAATATCAGTGATAGATTAGAGTATCAGAACCATCTCAAATGCCAGATTTCTTATACTTCCTATATCCTTCAATAATAAATTAACTTTTTGCTTAATGACTAAAAGTTTAATTAATTTACTGAAAACAGGCAAAACTAACCATTCCTTTAATTAAGAAAATTCATTAAAATCTACCATTATCTTTGAAACTGTTTGAAGTGGAAATGTTATAATGTTATTTTATAAATGTTACCTTAATCAAGTTTAAGAAAAATGACAGAGTATTAAGTTTAAAAGGACAGAGATGTAATCTCAGGATTTCTTTCATGTGATGAACACAGTATTTTAGCTCTCCTCTTATATTCCTCAAGAGATATGTGGACTCAATGTACCTAAGATTAATACCATTAATTAATAGCAGACCCTATTTACTAGTGTCAAGTTTGGGTGGATTCTGGTTATTTTTTTTCAAGGGTTCTTTTTTCTTAGAAAGGAATAGATGGGGAGTTGGGGGGGATTAAAACTCACTTGCATATGTACACCAAGTAAAAAATTAATCATGTTCACTTGGATGAACCTGACTTCACTTTTAATGAACGCATTAAAACTGTCCACGAACACAGGAATACATTTCACATCCTTCAATTTTCATTAGTAACTCAGATTTCATGCTCCTTGATTTGCCTCTTCCTGAGATACCTTTGTTTCCTCCTAACACGAGAAAGGGACTGAAAAAAAAAGAAAGCCACAAAACATAAAACCACAAAAAACCAAATAAGGATTCCTGTTATGCAGACATATTAAAAACTTGAAGTTTTCTTTATATTCCCTACCATGAGGTCAGCCTCTGCCAGTTTACTGACACATCAGAATAGGATGTAGCATTGGTTCTACTGAAGTTGTAGTGTAAATGTAAGCACTTTTAAGTTATAAAGACACCTAAGACTTGAAAATGAAAGCTTTTCCGATGCCTATAAACACATTAAATTCGTCCACCTAACTGCTATGAAAAAATCCTTCTATCTTCCAGTTACTCTTGAGCTGCACAGTTCCAGCTCTGTCGATGAGAACCAGAAATGTCTTGCTCCTGAAATTTGAAAGCAGCTGAGAAATCACTAAAACTGGGGAAGGTCTTGCTAATAGCACTCCTTAGCACAGCAAGACCCCCAACACTCCAAGAACATAAGTGAACAAATGTCATTTTAAGTTGCTCTTGAATCCTGATCTGACAAAGAGCTTGGGGGTGGTGTGAAAAGTATCCTAGTTTAATAGTCTTGGCAATACTATTTTAGAAGGTAAAGAGTTTTTTTTTTTTTTGGTCCAACTTTCAAGTATTTCAGAGAGACATTCCCCAAAGAAATACATCAGAAGTGTGTCAAAAATGCTGCTGGTTAAAAGCATCATGATGGAGTAATTTATTTTTGAGAAATAGACCTGAAATAACATTAAGTGCCTATCACTTACAGAATGTGAGATGCTTCATCTTTCAGAACTTAGTGTGAAAAGATAAAAAAAAAGTCTTCTTTTCTACAAAAATACCATTCAGCAACACTCCCTGAACTGCACACACACGTTTGCTGAACTGCTGTTGAAAAAGGTCCAAACTTACTGGAAAACAGGGGCAAAAGTGAGATTATAAAGTTAGCTCTGGCTGATTAATTAATTATATTTAGTGTCAGTACAATCAAAGGCTACCTGCGAAACATAAAACCAAGTTCCCCCTTCAGCATTAAGGCAGCAGAGGATAATCACTGCAGATGAACACCCAGCTTTAGTCAGCCACTCAGGAAATACATTCAGCAGTGCATGAGCCTGAGTTTGTGCATTTATTTGATCGGTCTTTGATGAAAGAAAGCATTTCCAGTGTTGGGATTTGTAAGCAAAGCACAGAGGACAAAGAGGAACTGCTGCTGTGCCTCTCATGTGGACATGAGACAGGACACAGCCAGGTCTCTCTACAGTACACAGCCAGGTCTCTACATCTTAAGAGGATGCAGGTACAGAAGACATGCAAAAAAGGCAGTAATGATGATGAAAGGCAATCCTTACGGACTGAACAACTACAGTGTGAAGAATGGCAAGAATCTCTAGGAATCTTAAGCCTGGAAAATAGATTGGGAAATACAGAGTTGAGAACAATCAAGTCATGAACAGCAAGGAGGAGGACAGCAATTGTTGAGCCCATCCTTCGACACAAGAATCAGTGGCATTAGATGAAACCACAAAAAAAACCAAGTTGAAACCCAAAGATAGAGTTCTTTGCACACTGGAGAGCTCAGCTAGGCCCTGACTAGTTAACCAGTATTGTTGCATTTCACATTATTTAAAAACAATTAGCTGAAGATGTTCATGAAAGAACAATACATCAAAAGGTAAGTATTTAAGTTCTTGAGAAGTAAATTGATAGAGATTGTGAGAAAATTCTGGAAAGACATTTTTATACCTGCTCCTATCAGAGATACTAAAAAGAAGACAATGTGGCAGAAATCAGTCTGTGCCCTGACCTAGGATTCTGTGTCCTTCAACAACACTCTTAAATGAAACACAATAATAACTGTGGGTTAATTTATTCATGAGAGTTGCATAAATATTCGGCAATCTGAAATTGTGAAAAGGCTAAGCATGCAAGGAAGCATTGAAAAACTCTTAAGCTTAAGATTAGCCAAATTCTTTGACACAGTGAGGCTACAACAGATTTTTTTCCTGTGGCAATCCTTATAATCTAATGCAATCTGAAGTGCTAATCAGAGATCAACAGAAACAGCATTTTTTACTTATATTTCAATAAAACACAAACTTTTAGATAGTATAAAGCAAAACACAGACATGCAGATGTGTAAAATTAACAGTATAAACCCATGAATTGAGCCAGCCCTTTTTTTTTCTTTTGCTCCTTGTAAACCATAATGCAAAGCTGTAAATCCATGTGCAGTTCTGTTTCTTTACCAAAAGATCTGTATCTGCACGAGTTCCATAGGTTGCCACGCTATTTTGTTGGATTAATGACAAAAAAACCCCATGCATGTATAATCAGGGTAATGTGGTAGCACATTTCAGCTTCTACAGGTCATTTATAATTTATGCAATTTGTTCCCTCTTTTTTAATGGCAACATTTTTCATTCAAAGTTGTGCTTCCCTCAGCTGCAAAATGGAGAGTCATTCATTTAATGTATGCAGATGGAAAACAGAAAGAAGGTCAGACAAATTGCAGCCTTGTATTTTGTTAGAGAAGTAGAATTCTGCACCCTTCCTGAAGAAAACACTCAAATATACCTCAAAACATTTAGAGCAACAGCAGAAGGATGACAATGAAAAAAATGATCCTATCATTATGTTGAAATAACTTGAAAAATGCTTCCATTTTCTAATATGACCATCCGGTGTCCACTGTGCTTATTCAGCTCTAATTTTGGTCTATGAAGAAAAAAGCAAAAGATACAGAAGCTACATGCAAGGTAAAACCCAACAAAAATCCCAAACCAAAGAAAAGTCCCAAATCTCAAAACTATGTGCACATCACAATTATTAAACATATTTTGAGGAAAAGTATTATATTTTAAAGAACTTCTAACTAAAGAGTAATAAAACTTTAAAAAGGCACAATTACTGTATGAAAGGTCAAACATTTTCCTGCTTTAATTTTTAAGGCTAGTTCAATATTATTGAGAATAAACTGAATATTAAATGCCTTGGTTCAATTCTTATATTTGCATCTACATAAAATACTTAAACTGATTTTATGTTCAATCTGTGTGTCATTAAAGGAGATCAGTAACAGATTTCTTCTTTTTACTAACTTTTAAGGGCTATATCAGATCTGTCTCCTGGTAAAAACAAATACCTGGGGACATGTTACATTAATACATGAATAATGTGAAGGAAGAGATATCTTTGTCCCTAAAGCATTTTTTAAAAGGCTTGGTTTAAAATTTTAAATGGAGCCCAAAACATTTTCATTTCACTGAAAAAACTCCAGTTCCAGATTTACCCATGAATATAAGCAAAAGTCAGACTTTATTCCCCCCTAAATAGAGCATAGCTTTTCAGTGTTGAATAGCCAATTGTAAGCCTTGCTGTTTGACTTCTTATTCAGTGGAAGATACTGGAAGGTTTACAGGGCAAATCTCTGTCCTCATTTAGAGCCAAGTTTCTCAGTCACCTTGCAGAGAGTATTGTTACTAATATAGTTTTGTTATCTATTTGCAGTGGATCAGCTTTCAGAAATCCAGTGGTTTGATGATGTTTAATGACCTTCTGAGAGAAAAGCATAGACATGCCTTCAGTGGAAAAGTTCCTCACTTTTTTTTTTTTAGTATATCCCATTCAATTCCAGGGAGATAAAGAAACAAAGGGGGAAAAAAAAAAAAAAAAAAGGTACCATGAAAGATAGGCCTTTATTAGAAAACTGAAGTTTCTGTACTCTATTTTTAGAACAGGCTGTATTCTTAAACTTATAAAGTCTCAGAAAGCAGTATCTACTAAATTTATACTGTAAAGAAAGTTAAGCAGTACTGTGAGCTAAAAATACAATAGAATTAACATATTTATTAGCATAGCACTATTGAGCACCTGTCAGTAAAACTGCTTCTGTCAAAATCTTGAATACCACCCTTTTAAATTTCACTGGTTGTATTTAATATTCAAGAGTTGTGACTTTTTGAATAATAGCAGTTAAATGGTAGTGAATCCAATGTTAAAGTAACTTCATTTAAAGCTCAAAACTAAATTTCTGGTTTTAATAGAACCCTGCTGAGCCAGAAGTCAACAATACTTTTATTGTAGGAAAACACCTTTCACCAATTCCTCACCATACCTTTAAATAAATTTTCCAAGTCATTCAGATGAACAGAAGCAGAAGAAAAATATCAACAGTGTTCAAGACTTTCTAGGATGAATTCACTCAATAGGCACAAGGACTCAGGAGGGCTATTTACAAAAAGGTCAACAAGACCCTGTAACACTGGTTTGCTACTCACAAAAATATATGGGCAGTGAATCTAATTTTGTTTCTGCCCACTTCAAACAGTTTAGAACAAAATTGCCCATGTCTCAGGTGAGCAGAGGTACTAATCCCCATCATCTGCGGTGTTCAGTCTCCTGTCCTCCTGTGACATTTTATGAAAAAGCTTCATATTCAGTGAGTTTGACCACTAGACTCTGTGTGTCTTTTTCTCACTTTTTAAGTACTAATTTTCCAAAGAGGATTTAAGTTAAAATCTCTGGGACCTTAGGAACGCACCTCAGCAAGCACTTGTTTTAAGGATGTTTCCAAGGAATACTGTCTTTTGTTTTCTCTTGTTTTGTTAAAAATTTCATGACATTAAGTTACTTTCAAAATAGAGCAGGAGTATCTCATCCAAATGGATTGCAATCTGGCTCTCCATGATATCTTATTCATAAATGGGGCAAGATATTATTTTTTTGCTATTACCTTACTACGACATACTTGGAGGATGTGGCATGAAACAAAGTGGTTTTTTCCTTTTAAAATATTTATAACTGTGAGACATAAAAAAATAAGGGTCCTTGAGAGAACAGAAGGCCAGTGTTGCAATGCCTGGATCTGAAGGGATCCTGGCCTTCCAGTTCTCCAAATTCAAAGGATCAGCAGAGTCATTAACATTGCTATCAGGCAGCAAGCAGATAATGTATTCTGTGAAAAAGCTCATCTCTTGCAGGGTATAATGTATGTGTTCTGGGCTGGAAGATAAAAAGTGTGTAGCAGACTGATGGAGTGAACGTCAGAATGCATTTGCTTCGCCATCGGCGGAACTGTTGAGCTATCGGAAGGAATAATTCTGAAGTCAAGCCTCTAATGCACCCTGTACTACAGGTGTAGCTGGACCAGCAACACTGTGCCAGAAAAGGTCCATAAAACTCAGCTCTCAGCTCCTATCTCTTCAGAGAGGAAAAGAATATTGAAAGCAACTAAAACAGGAACAGGCAGATGTGGATGTCAGTGGCATCAGAGAGGGGAGCTGGGAATTCTTCCTCCTGCATAAGTCTGTGATTTATGGAAATGGCAAAATATCTTTAATTCAACAAGTAACTGATAACGTGCAAAGAAACTATGAAGATTGATCTGATATGACTGGCTGATGTTTGGATCTGCTGAGTGAGATCAATGGTTGATTAAATATTCACGATGTTATCTGTAGGTTGCATTCAGCATCTTAACAGTAAGATCAATTCATTAACAATATTAATAAAGCTACGCAATTGTTAACACGGTAAATGCCTTTTGAGACAATATTACAGCAGTAAAACTTTTAAGTTAACCCTTTATAGCAAAAGCTAAAAGACTAGGGATCTTTTTTTAAGGACTCCCATTTTACATGTTAATTCCTGCAATTTAGTTTTACAGTATTTTATTTTTAAACTGAATCATGAATAAACTTATAAATTACAAAATAACATCCATTTGTCCATGCATAGTATTTTCTAAATGTTTGGCAATCTCCTTTGTGAAGCATGCCTTTTTACCTGATTTCAGTAGGCCTTTCATCTACATTTTCACTTACAAAATATACAAATATTTGCTTTTCCACTCCTTGTGATGCTTAAGAGGATGAACACGGGGATTGAACGCATTGCTTGAGCTCATTGTGGATCAAACTATGTGCCCTACATATATTGGAAACTTAGGTCACCTCACTGCCAAAAGTTCCATGGAACTCTCGGGACAGCTGTGAAACACCGTAAAGCACCAGGAAGGAAAAACTCTGCCAAGAAGGCTGCAAGAAAGGCTACATGGGAAATTTCTGCACAGAGATTATCCCAGCAAGTGCCAATGTTTTTCACTGCCCCTTACAGAAGAAGTAACACAAAGTGACCATGTTGGAAAGACAGAGATATTTCTCTTTCTTGGTACATCCTGAGAGATTTTTTTTTTTTTTTTGGTAAAGTAGGTTTTTTCCCCCTACTTTACAAAAAAAGTTCCAGAGTTGGTTTTTGTGGTTTGTGGGTTTTTTTGTTTGTCTTTGTGTGTGTGTGTGTGTGTGCTGGGAGTTTGTTTGTTGTGGGTTTTTTGTGTTTTGGGGTTTTTTTTTGGGGTGGGGGGAGTTTGGGTTTGTTTGGATCTTTTTGTTTGTTCTGGATTTTATCTGGTTGTTTTTAAAGACTTAAAAGTTGGTTGTGACATTGCATATTAATTGCTTTTAGACTTCCTATTTGTTCAGCACTGATCAGAAGAAGGTGTGCTACTTTTTTTATACACCCCCTTAGGGACCAATTTCTAAGAGTTAAAATCTATCTCACTGAAAATGGTACCACATTATCCAGTGATTAAAGTTATGTGACATTGCAGTGTTACACAGCTGGTCAAAAAAGTCATTAATAAGAGTGCTCTCACAGTTAAGTGCTTCAACAGGAAAGATTTCAATGCAAAAGTTTGGTTTATATTCACTATCAGGTCTAAAGAAAGAAAAATATACATACATCATCATCATTTCTTGCATCTGTTGTCAGTTTGCTATGGGGGAACTATGATGGATAGGTCTAAGCCCTTTTATTGTCATGCCTTTGTCACTTATCTTGCCAAGTATTACAAGTTTAGATAGGAAATATTTGTTTTATCTTCAGAAAATACGTATTTAGTAACTCAGAGGACCAAGTTAGATATTTTATTCTCTCAGGAAATTAGTGACAATCGTAACTGACTTTGTTTTGTTTAGTCAGATTTCTTTTGTTATTGTTTTACTAACTAATTATGTTTAAATCAAGGGACCAGTTGTGTAAATAATAGGGTTGGGGTTTCTTTGGGTAATTTTAAACACATCATAACCTAAACTTAAGTAAATATTAACTACTCATACTACAAGTTCC
Source organism: Empidonax traillii (assembly GCF_003031625.1). Lineage (NCBI taxonomy): Eukaryota > Metazoa > Chordata > Aves > Passeriformes > Tyrannidae > Empidonax > Empidonax traillii. The sequence continues at coordinate 43,680 of NW_020956482.1, forward strand.
CAATTATTTACTACTAGCATAGCTTTACTATTTTTCTTGCTTTGTAGCTTTTTCTGTTCTTTCTCTCTTCTTGCCATCAAAACGTCATGATTTCAAATCAATACCTTTTAGAGTCAGTCTGCCATGGCACCTCAACAAATGCCAGTTTAGCACATCACAGAAGCTTTATGGACAGGCTTCCTGGGCTGCCGTGCTGGTTTAGGAGGAGTCAATGCCAGTTCAGCTCTGCAGTGTCACTAACAGGGCCCCAGCAAAAATCAGGATCCACAACTAGTGAGATTCTTCTCAAAAACCAGTTTTGCTACCAAAGACTTGCTTTAATGTATGTAAATTTGTTATGCAGGAAAACTAACTATTCAATTAGCTTGTATTTCTAATGGAGTCTTTTTTGATCAACCATGGTGGTCAGGGCTTTTTAACAGACCATGGAATTTTGCATACCTGCAATAAAGTTGGAAAAGGTGTATTATTTCCAAGATCTGTATCTTCAGAAAAAGTCTGAAATTCTACTTTATCAGTTATGTCATCATAACATTTGCCTTTCTTCCACACCATGGGTTACAGCAAAGGCAATTTTATTTTTATTGACAGATCTACAGACATACACTGCTTGCCAAAGAAGAGCAGCTGTCAACTGCCTGACTTGATGCATCATTCTCATTTTGCATTATTTTCCACTAAAGAATAAAAAACCATCCCGCATCCTGCATCACATCTTGATAGGCTCAGACAAAATTTGACACAAGGTTTTATGTTTAAAAAAAAAAAAAGGTAATTGGTTCACCGAGACTCAAGCAATTATTTAAAGAGAACACAAGCATCACTTACATTTGGAAAGGGCTTATCCTATTATTCACCTTGCAGTGCTAGGCCTCTTCATGTCTATATCCTCACATCATAGCTTACATTTAAACATAAAATGGTTTCAGTGGCTCCCAGGGGAGTAGTTACAATGTCTGAAATTAAATACCTGTTCATGTCTTTGCAAAAGTTTGTATTACCTCGTCTTCTACCAGCTTTTGATATAATCAGTCACTAACAAGCATTTTGTGACCTGCTGTATGTACTTAACAACCTGGATCTTCCTGGAGGGTCCAAGATTTACTATTTCCATTACCTGTAAAAATTGGAGGGTACTTCTTCCTACCACTTTTTAAGAATGCTCATATCTTTAGTATTTATAAAGGATGTTTTCACACTGCTTTTCTGAAAATGTGGATCACTTGTTAAACACCACATTTCAGAATCACTTCCAAGTTCAAATACAGACCTGAAGAAATTTAACCATGCATTTAGATAATCTTTGAATATGTCTAGCTTTCTGAAGCGTACCGTGAAAGTTTAGAAATATGCATTAATTTTAAACCATCAATCTTTAGATGCTATATAACAAATTACAGACAAAAATTACTATTTAAAATGATATTTTAAAGCATTTCTTAAAATTGAAATGTCTTTTAAGTTTTCCAATATATGCTGAAGATGCTACAGCTCTAAGAAAAATACTTCTATAATTTTCCCATTATCCTTACTGGAAGGACTCCCATTTCTTTAATCTAGAGAAGTACTAAAACTTGAAATGACACAAAATAAGTTAATACATATTTCTAATTATTTTATCATGTAGTTATCACAAAATGTTTTATGAAGTTAATTAAATATAAGGAAGTGGAAATGCAAATCATTATTTAATTTCCAAGAGAAAGAGTAAAAAAAAATCTGAACTGGCTTGTTACACTGAAAGCAGAACAGATGAAATAAAAATTCTGCTCTTTTCTTCCTAAACTCTACTTTAAGAATTAATCATTTAAGTCCAGTAGGGGGGAAAAAAAAAATCTCATATTAATTGACCTATATTACATTTTTATAGTTGGAGCCCCAACCCACTACTTCCCTTAGCATGAAGGCAATTGAAGGCAATTCATTATCTTTACCATCTAAACTAAATCCCTGTTTTATTTTATTTAAGAAAAAAAGAAAAGGCAAAACATTATTCAAGGATTCATAAGATCGCTTCCCCGTAGAAGCAATACATTTGATTATAAATATATATATATAGAATTATTCCAAACTTTAGTCCTGGTACCACAAGTGTTAAAAATCTGCAAGCATCTATTTCACTGAAGCCACTCACACAAATTAACAGGGACATTTCTGAGTTTACACTGCTTTGATTCAACATTCCAATATGCAATTTCTCTGTGTCAGTCACCTTATTTAATCACCATTTCTGAGAAAAAGGGGAAAGATGAGTGTTCCCTTTCCCCTTTCCCCCACAATTCCTGATCCAGTTTCAGATTTGTTGTGCAAGAGATTTACCCCAATACATAACAAATAGGAAAATGTCTAATGTAAAGGCGCTCTCCTTTCTGTCAATTTGACATGTAACTTAAGTGGAACAGAATGAATATTAAATATAAAAAAAAAATAAAAATCATCAATATATTTTAAGACAGGCATACCGTGAAGCTGTCAAATGAATTATGTTAATTACAGACCATCTCTAATATTTAGAGCAGAGATTTCTTGTACATGCTTCTTACACATACACTTTTCTCAGTAACATCAAAGGGTAATTACAGCCCTAAACTGTAAAAAATATTTTAGATGAGAGTAAAATTGGGATATGGTGTGAAATTTAACTATATTTCTATTAGTGTGAGTGAAGCACAGTGGTTGTTTGGGGCACCGAACCGGCCTTGGGGCTGCTCTCAATTCCTTCAACCTCCTCTTCTCCTCCTCACTTTCCTGTCACTGCATTGCACAACTGTGGCCTTGAGTCATGTGAAACACACTTCAGTTTGAATCCTGAGTGACAACGTTATGCCAAGGACTGGATTTAACCCCATTCCTTCAAGTTTTTAGCTGGGATTAGTTTCAGTACCATTGCTAATAAATCCCCTAAACACCTAAAAAGCAAATCAATACCTATTTCTGGCTCATTTGTTCTGCAATTATAAGCAACTGCTGAAGCAAAGCACAGAAAACACTAAGGGAAGAGGGTGGGGGGGAGAAAAAGAATGCAAATAAATGCTTAAATTCCTGAGCAGAGAGAAAGTAAACACAGAGCAGCAAGGCCAGCAGCCACAGAGGTCATGCTGCCCACGCCTGCCACGCCAAAGGAGACTGGGATCCAGATGCCTGCCAGAGCAGCCTGCACAGTTAGCTCCATGTCCCACTTGGGGTGTTCCTCCTCGCCCCACATCCACTGAGGGGGAGCAGCAAGAGCAGTGGGTGACAGAAATCACAACTACTCATCTGGTTTAGGTAGCTCTGTGCATGGAACTGTGTGTAATGGCAGCTGTCATAACCACGATGCTTGAGGGACAGCACAAGAGCTAAATATATTCTTATCAATTGCGTGTTATAATTTTTTATTCAAGAAACAATCAGCCCCAAAACATCTGTTGGTTGCTTACTAACACCCACCTCGTTGTGCTCATTTGTGCAACAATAAAAATACAGCATCAAATACTAAGCAGTGTACATAAATATATGTTTGGTTCAATCACTAAAAAAATATAGAGTAAAAACCATCTTTCCCATTCTTCAGCGCTCTGGCAGATTAAAACATGCCTGGAATTCATTTGAAGCTACGCTAGCACAGTAGAAGCTGGAGAGCAGAAGGGAGGAGAGCCTTTCCAGCACAGAAATCCTTGAGCACCGAGGGTCAGTAGGGAAGCACAGATGCCCTAATTTCTGCCAACTCGAGATCTGACTCAGCAGGTACAGAATCAGCCTTCCCACTCCCTGTTGCTGGTCAACTAAGACAAAAATTCTTGGTTCACATCAATAAGTGCTTTTTATATCATGACTCCCTAAGTCCTTTTAAAATAGAGTTTGCTTGGATTCTGCTACGGGAAATTTCCTTTGACCTCTGAAAAAGTGCAATGATCTCTTTGTCTTTTTGTTCCTAATAGGAAACATCAACTGCATCACTCAACAACTGAAAGGCATTTGCTCCTGTGTACATAATCCCATTGTTCAGTTGACTAGAGGGTAAGAGATTTTTTATGTTTCCTTCCCCTAGTACCTAACTATTATGGTAGCTCACAAGAGCTCATTTGGAAAAGAAGTAGAGCATAATTCCCAAACCCTCTGTTTTCCTTTAGCTCTTTTTCACTGCATAGAAATATCTACAATATTAGATTCCCATTTATCCCACTTCTTAAAGCCAAAGAAATCAAGCAAGCATATCCCCAGAAACTCCATCTACAGTGATGAAATCCATATGCAAACTATGGAATCCATACAATTGCATAAAAATTTTCCAAGGACCTCCATGGCAGTCTCTTCTAGTTCTTGGGCTCTAATGTATTTCTCTGTAGCCTCATCAACAGACTATGGGAGTTTTTTGAGGGAGGGGGAGAAGATTTTTGGCTTTAACACAACAAACATTCCATTTCCTCCTATGCATAATTTCGGAACTCTCCCCTCAGAACTGAGCCAACTTCATAATGCAACTGTGTTGGCACATGACAGTACATCTATGCTTTGGTATAAAGGGGGAAGGAGAGAGCTTCATCTTCCTCCGTTGTGCCACAATGCCAAGACCACAGGCCTGCTTTTGGTCTTTTCTGGAAACTAATTCTGTACCATCTGCAAACTGCTCTTGGTATCAGAGTGCGCTCAGCTGAGGCTGCAAGGCTCCAAGCACACTTCAGCAAACCAAACTGCTAGTGTAGACACACTCTTCATGAAATAACGGATGAATTAAAGTCTAGTTATGATGTAAAAGTCTAGAAAAGAAGTGTTAATAGTAGATCAAGACTGCAAATATTCAATAGCTAATTGGATAATAGTAATAAGATAACACTTAATATTTCTTTGCTATAAGCTATGCACATTCAAACATAAGGTAAGAAAGATTTTGTACGCGAACAGGTACATCGTAAATAACTTCTCCCTGTTCCAAGTTTACCAGTACCTTATCTAACCAGCCATTATTCTTCATGCAGTAGCTTGATAAACATGTGCACATTCAGGCTACCACCAGCCAGAGTTGCAACTCCATTCACAGCTGAGACACACCTCACTAAGCTCGACAGCATCCCATCCTTGCAGACTGGAAACAGATTAGAAACGGGCAATCCTTAGCACCTCACTGTATGGCTCTGCCTCATGTATTTATGGATAAATAACACCCCTGTCAGTACTCTGCTTCACTCTCCTCTTGAGGGAAAATACAGATGGTCACAGAAGGTAGGGAGCAATGTCACCCTGTACTCTGGAAGTGCCTCTGACGGGGAAGTCAAGGTTTTGTTGAATTACTCCCTCCTCTCAATCATTCAAAGCACATCTGCATGAGAAGAAAGAGGGGCAGAGATTCTGTAACCTAATGATCTTTTTCTCTTGCTGATTGTCACAAGGTGGCAGAGCACATACATGAGAAAATAAATCAGGGGGCTATTATCCCCTATATTTTGGAATTTGCATGTAGATGCATCTGTTTGCTAATTAATAAATGAAAAGACAAGCAAAGATTTTGCCTGATTCTGTCCAAAGATTTTGTCCACATTCTTCATTGTATCAGCATAATTTAAATTAAATTATTTACCTGTTCACTGAATGCTAGTATATATGCAGAAATATGTGGCATAAAAATAGGGTCCTCTCAATGAGATCTCAATAGAGCAAGGGCTTCTTGAATCTTTGATGAGAAGTGTAGAAAGAAAATTGTATGCATGTGACAAAAACCCAACCCTGCTGTATTATTTACCCATACTTTTTGTCAATGCAAAACTGGCTGAAAAATGAGACTGGAATACAGTGCAGACCTTAAATTTCACAGGCAATGCTATGCCATTCTATAATCCAGTGACACCAGACATAACCCACCTTATTTTACCAAACTTTTTTTTCTTTTTCCCCAGAATGTGAGAAATTTTTACAATTGCTTACTGGAGCAACAAATTACAAAATGTGAATTAGACTTCATCCTATGCAGAAGTCTAGTCATGTGTTTTTGTGTTCTAACAAAGAGGCAGTGTGCTTAGTCACCCAACAAAAAACTCCGAATAGCAAATGCTTTCCCTACATCATCCTCTTCCACCCATTGCAATGCATTTTGGTCACGTTTTCATGGTTTATATTCTCACCAAGAGATACAGGACATGAGTTCAGAAGCAACTCTGTTCCTTTAAACCTTTCTGCTGTCATCTCTCCTTGGATCCTATAATGGTAGAGGTCCATAGCTGATGGTATGTGGGTGTATTTCTAGTGAATTACTTGACCCTCCTCCCCCCAAATTATTCTCTACTCACACATCTTTCAAAGCACTAATTCCCTTTGTACCAAAGCAAACTTCAATTTATACCTGTTCAGCATTTAGACTTTAAAAAGTGCAATGTGAACACCTGTTTTAGTTGATAGCCATCTGTTTTTGAGAAATCAGAACCTTAATAACACGGAATTAACAGATGGAAAGTGAGGCCTAGACTGAGCAGGTTACTGCATGCGTCAAGATAACATAAAAAGTGATATTTTTAATGAATTATTCACATCCTCCATTATTCCATTCTCATCTATCTGGACTGATAACTCATCACTGTTCATTTGCTTCTTAAGGGACTTGCCATTCAAAGGCAATTGAAGATCTTTTAGGATTTGGCCCATACTAAATGGGTACTTAACTATTGAGAATATTACCTCAAATAGGCAATTCCATCAAATTCCCTGTGGACAAATTCTAGAACTAATTGCACAAAGATTTTAGCAGGAGCTCAAAATTGGGTGTGGGTGTCTATGTGTCCATGAAAAAAAGGTTAAATAGCCTAATATATCAGTATGCTGCAACTGTATTTCCGAAAGAAATAACTTCAAACCTTTCAACACTGTAAGAAAAACTACAAGAAGACATTTTTACTGAAATAAAAGTAGCTCTGGTGTTTTCTTCCATACCTATCACTCCTTCCATGACACAAAGCCCTCAGCTCCAGAAAAAGAGTTTAAAGGACTGGAGCTGTGTGTGGTGGGCACACAAGAAGGTCAGGAGTGAGGTGACAGGAACAGCCCATACACAGTCAGTGGCAGGAGGAGCATGACCAGTCCCACAGGACCCACATGGGATCTTTTCCTCAGGGTGACAGCTGAGAGACTGGGACCATGTCCCTCCCATATCTATGCAGCTGATTCCCAAACAACCTGTTCCATTTTTCCTATTCCCACGGAGTGAATTAAAGTGCCTCCAGAAAAGTTCCCTTTAGAAAGGAATTCAGGGAAAGTATTGATTTTCCTTTTCTGGATGCTGAGGTAAACGCTAAATAAATTGGAGCAGCTGACAGAATAGGTAGAAATCAAGGTAAACGTGAATACTACCCTAAAATTGTGTTCACAGCAGTCATTAGAGAATGAAAGACCACAGAGAAATTTGAAAATTTTAAAGCTTTGGACATATTTTAAATTCTTTCCTATCAGGAGACTATAAATACAACTTTCTATATGAAGCTAGGTCAACTTAAAAATCGCATTTTTAGTTTGTTAAACTGAACCAAAGTATTTTATTTCTAAGATACTGTGAACTTCAAATTGCTTCTATTCCAGGATTGAATTAGTATTTGGGTACTTGACTGCCTATTGTTTTCTAGTTTCCTGAATCCAGTTAAGTCTCTAAGTTCTATGTAACATCAAGTATTGCAGTTAAAAACTCAGAAAACTGGAACAAAACGAACAGGAACATGCTACATCTACAGAGTACTTTCAAATACTCTTTAATCAAATTGCTTTTTTTTTTTAATTTATAAAAACTTCAGTAAAGTGACCTTCCTTACCCTAGTAGTGTTTTCACATACAAAAAAATAAATTCGTAATTAGTGCTTTCTACAATAATTTGCAGTTTTTCTGTGGCAAATATATTTCTAAATTATCCATTTGGTTTTTCTTAATTTACATGCCTACTGAATTTCACCGTGTCCTAATCTGTTGGGCTTGTGGTCTACACTTAGCCATTAACACCATTTAACAGTTGTTAAATAGTATAATCGCCTGTTGTTATCTTGATGTAGATTCAATTCCAGTGTTAATTGCTCTCAATGTGCTGATCATAAAACCATCCCATGCCATATTCTGTATGCTCTACTTGGAGGAAATCTAAAGTGAAATGGACTGTATTGTACCTCAGTAGAAAAATTCAGTTTAATGGAAAAGCCATACACTTTGGAGGGTTATGAGCTGAATATTGATGTGGCCCCATTTTGAAATGCCAAAGGAATTACGAGGCAGATTTGGGGTGACTGTTCAGAGCAGGAGCCTGGTTTCAAGCCAGCACTGAAGTTGCCCATCTGCTTTTCAATGACCTGTAAGGAGCTGAGCACACACTCAATTCCTACAAAACATTTCAAGAAGTAAACTGTTTGAATAAGAAAAAGCCTGATCTTGCCTTTTTTTTTTTTTTTTAATTATTATTTGAAACTCTGAAAACATCCAAAATTTGTGCATTTACTGTTGG
>NW_020956482.1:52577-71135 GCF_003031625.1 Empidonax traillii
TCTCCAGGTGGGTCAATGCCCGCTGCTGGAGTCCAGCACCTCCTTTACCATCACAAGAAGTAGCTGCACCAGGGCAACTGCAAAACCACCGACAGGAAGAACAAATCTACCACGTGAACAGAAAATATTTCATTTCTATACTACACAGCTGAACAGTTGATCCTGTTCTCTGAGTTTAAACTAGAATGTGGGAATTATGGCCCTCCTTTACAGTTCTGTTCCCCCCTCCCTCTTTTTTTCTTTAAACAAACAGTCTTTAGGGGAAATTACTGCTGCCAACACACTTCCCCCTTCTGCCACCAGGCAGTTTTGATGCAGTTGGATAAAAATGATGCAATATATTCCCATAAGATCAAAAGAAGTGCTAGCTGTCTCTCCAGACACGGATCTTCCAACCCAGTTACCCTCAAGCCCGGCCCTCTCTGCTGCACATCTTGCTGTTCCCTCCAGAAGTCAATACTGGCTGCTAAAGTTAACATTCTTCTATAGAATCACACTCCTAAATGACCAAACCGCAAGTGGGCATTTAAAGTGAACAATCACAATACCAATTTTTAAGGTAAATGACCTTTTAAAGTTTCAGAGAGAGATTAATAACTTTAGGTTTGAGTACACAGCTCTTATGTTTATAGCAATGCAATATTTAGAAGTTGAAGCCTGCAGTGGCTCACATCTGTGCAATTCCTGTTGATTTTCAGGTCATTTCATAGAAATCTGATGGAATCGCATCAGAATTAATTATTAGAAACACAGTCCTTGATGAGAGTTTTATAAATTTTCCTTTTTTAAACAGATAGAAACCATAGCAATGTTGATTATACACATAAAATCCCTAAACCAAGAAATATACCAAAGTACTTATTTTCCTAAGCTAGTTTCATTTAAAAGTAGAAAAGCTACCACTACGTCCTAGAATATCTTTGCCAACCTAAGAACACATGCACAATCAAGAATGAAAAACAGAAAAAGGAACTTATTTCCATGTGAAAAATATTCAAATATTTTTCAATTAGTATTAAAAAAAAAGAGATTTCTACTTCTCCAACCCCTATATTCCTGGCTGTGCTTTTACTTTCTACAATAAATAAAGCATTCAAGCTTTAAGGATGAGGTACTGAACTCCCTATACGATAAAATGCTGAATTTTTTTCATTAAATACAAAGATTTCTGCAAAAAAAAAGAACTAACCGGTAAATTTGTTCTTCAAATTTACTGGATAAAATCTTCACTAAAACAAGTCCTATTACTTATTTATAAGTTATTCCCAGCTCAGTATTTCTCCATCAGTTTAAATAAACAAGTTTCTGGACTAGGACAAGAAAGATCAGGCCACACAGTGAAAGATGATTCGATAAGAAGCTTCATTTATCTGAAACTTCATTTGAAAAATTATTTGAAAATTTATTTTACTTGAGCAGCCTCAGTAAAAGCAACCATCTGAAGCAATAATCAGAAGGCATCTTATACGAAGCAGAGCACAAGAACACACTGCTGTCAGACTTGTAGGAGGGCACTCTCCTCTGCTCTTCTGGAATTCAAATAAAAGTAAAATCAGGAATTGTGCAATTGCTGTAAAGGAAATTTTTAGTCACATAGAGTGGAATAGCTGATATCCTAACACTGCCAGTGTTAGGATACTACTTTACTAAAAACAGTATAGAAAATGATCACATTATTATCCAGTATTTCCTCTCCTCATAAAGCAAGAGCACAACCCTTACACTAATCAACCCTAAGTCCAGTACCGTAATTGTAGCAATATGCTATAAAAAAGACAAAAGGAAACAGTAGGAAAGCTATTGGCCTGGAATTTCTCATTGGTTCTATTTTTTTCAGTGCAAAAACAAGTTTTCAATTAAATTAAAAATCTCTTCAAAACATCTGGACATTTCTATTTCAGATGATACACTTAAAATAGTCACAAGTTTTTTTTAAAGAGAAAATTATTTTCGAAAGTGTTTTAAGGACAATAATCCAACTTCTTAAGTATCCTTCTGTACTGAGAACAATACTCCAACATTTGTAAATAAGCACATTTATATATTTTCTATGCCATTTTTACACTCAGTTTCTAAAAAGAAAACCCCAAGACACTTTTGCATACCAAAGGGAGACTACATGTGATCCTACAGTAGAATCCATTCAGGTCTTTTGCAACAAAAAACATCTATAAGATATGAGAAACAGAAAGAATGCTGGGCTGCTGCCATCCATAATTTTCAGTAATATCCATGTGCTATTAAAATTATGATCATCTGGAAATATCCTCTAAATAGCTACATTTACTAGACCAATAAAAATGAGTTATTATCATAAATAAATGTCTAGCCCCATATTAAACATCTATCACTCAAAGTATCGACATATTGATTTTAAATAATTTACAGCTCTAGATAATTGCAAACCTCAATTCCAGGTTGCCAATAATATCCAAGTAATACATTTTAACATTCTTGTATAACCAAACTACCTATTGTTTTAGATTTAATTTCAGCCATTAAGTAACCGAAAAAAACCCCACACATCTTTTTTACTGCTCCATATTGCAGGAAAAGAGACTTCCTTACTTTTCAAACTGGCATGTCAATATTTATTTAAAGAAGTATACAGTTGTCAAGAGAGTCCTTCAAGAGGTGTCCAGAACTCAGAAACTGGAAACCTTACTGCATAGTGAATCTCTTGTTAGTCATATCCTGGATTCCTGCAGAAATTCCAGTTTCATTAGGAGAGCCCAGCAATGAGACAGTGGTTTCTTACTTACAGAAAAGCTAAAGGGAAGCAGAAGCAGAGTTTGAAAGAGAAAAATATTTCTAATTATCCTGGGGCAGTCCTTTCCCTAATGATTTGCTGACAGTTATCTAAGAGCAAATACAAAAAAAAACCCCACGTAACCATATCACAATACCATCTTCTCCAGTTTTAAATGTCATTAAAAATGCAGGAAAGCTTAGGGTCACATATGGATTTCCTAGTAACACCAGTGTATTTAGCAAAGCAGCACCTAGGCTGTGGATGCAGGCATGATTTGCAGGGTCTAAAAGAACATTACATAGTTTTAAACAACTGACTTTTAACTGATGAGGTGAAATTCCCATGAACAAAAAGGATCACTCAGTTTTCTCTTCGACCACCAAGATCTTTCTTTGAGATCTCATCTGCAGACCTGTCCGCTCACAGACTGGTAAGACTGTGTTCCTTCTGGCTGAACAATGACACCTTCCCGCGTGGAATTACGATCTGCAAAGTTTCTGCATGCTTTGTAAACCCTGGCTGCCTGGTGTATGCACCACAGGGTCATTCTGCACATGATCAGCACGTCCCCACAGACAAGAGTTGTCCTGCAGCTTTTGCACTTGCTGGTGCCTATGCAAATGCAACTTGATAGCACATGAAGTGCCAGCTACAAATTCAAAATCCACATTGTGACAATGTGACAGCATAAAGTTATGCTGTATTTCTGGTATGTAAAGCTGTAGCAGCATTAAAGAATATCCTAGTGCCAGTGTGCAGCCGTACAGCTTGACATGCCTGCTATTGAAATGACATTTTTAGCCTTGTGGCAGCAGTGCTAATATAGGCTTTCCTACACAATGCTGAAGAAATACCATTCTTTGTACAGGTGGTTTGAAGATCTAAAGCCCTTGCAGGTCCCTGAAAGGCTGAAACTGCAGTTTAGCTTTTCCATATCTGCTTTATCTTTGTTCCTCTGGCCATGACTTATGAGATACTGCTGTACCTAATAAAAGCCTCAAGAAAGCCCCCTTCTATCTTTGCCTACGTGCCCACTGCGTCAGCCAGAATGAATCAGGTGGAAAAATCTCACAGACACTGTTATTCATAACTTACAGCCAACAAGTGCTCGTGTAGCCACATGAAACTCGCTTTTCATACACACAATGACAGCCAGGAGATCACCTGGTCCTGTCCTCCCTGTTCAGACCTTGGTCAGCCACAGTCAGTTTGGTTTTGGGTATCACAAAGGATGGAGGCTCTCTGAGCAACCTCTGCCAGCATCTGACCCCTTTCATAGGAGATAAGTGCTTTCTTATGGCAGAATCATTTAAGTTGGAAAAGACCTCCAAAATCATCAAGATCATTTCCTCTAATTCCCAGTGCCTAACACCTCTTGTTTAGTCACTGAACACCACTGTCTCTACTTTCCTCAGTAGGCTTTTATACACATGGATCAGATCCCCTGAGTCTTCTCTGCTCTAGGCTGGACAGTCAAAGCTTTCTCAGCCTCTCCTTATCAGATAGAATTTCCAGGCCCCAAATCATCTTTGTGGCCCTTCCCTGGACTTGTCCAGTATGTCCCTGTCTCTTGTACTGGGAGCCCAGCACTGGACCCAGCACTCCAGGTGTGCCTCACCAGGGTTGAAGAGAGGAAAAGAATCACCTCCCTTAACCTGCTGTCAGTGCTGTTCCCAACACAGCTCAGGAGGTTGTTGAGTTCCTTTGTCACAAGACCATGTTGTTGGCTCACAGTCAACTTGGAGTCCATCTTCCAATCCTCAGAAACCTTTCCTCATCACTGCAACCTTTCAGAAACAACTAAAAGTGTCCTCTTCCCCCATGACCTCCCAGTGCTGCACACTCCCTAGGGATGCAGACCCCTGCCTGCTTCCACCTCCTGCAGACAAGGACATTCCTTCTCCTGCCCCAGCTGTCCCAATCCTCCAGAACTGTGTCCACTCTCAGGAGCTGGGCTGGCTGAGCCATGGTTTCTGACAGGCTGAGAAGGTACAGGGTGACAGACACCCCTTGTCCTGGAGGTGGTTTTATTTAATATACAACACAGGCAGGAGACGAGAGAAGGAAACACTGACATTTGTGTACAGCCCTCTGAAAGGCATCTCATCAGATGGATTCCATCCAGTTCAGACACTGGAAAAAACACGAGGAAAACACCCAAACCTCTCAGTAGACCTGATACCAGGGAATTCCAGAGAAGCCTTTCAGCCCTCCCCAGCTCAGTGCCCTGCCTGGCAAACACTGGGTGTTCTCACAGCCCTCCAGGCACCGGCAGATGGGGAAAGTGTACACACCTACAGTCACTTCCAAACACTCCCCCTCATGAGTCCACAGGACTGAGCCCAGAAAGACAAGAAATCAGAATGGAAAATCCCTATTTATGGACCAAGTGATTGCAACTCTCAATAGACCTTCATGCCCCAGACACTTTAGGGATATAACCCTTAATACAGGATGTTTTATTTTTCCATCCTTGTCTGCTTGTTTGAGACAGTTGTCAGATCAGGTTATCCCAACACTGGTTTTATGACCAAATCACAACAAAGAAATTTTCTAAAAGTAATACTGGGGTTACACTTAGATCCCTTTTCTGATCCCTCAAACCTTTCCTCTTTACTGCGGAACCCCTCATTTTAAGATGTGCTATTTTCCATCTTGTATCACATATGATTTTGTCACAGCCTAAGCTACCTTCTACATTTCTTGGAATTAAATTTACATCAAGAAGTAATTTCCCTATTGCCATGCCATTTTCTTGTACATTTCCAACACGTGTGTATTTACGATATATTCCTATTTGAATAAAGTGATACATTACACATGAATTTTCTGAACAGAAAGATGTAATTCTTTTTAACCTTTTTTTTCTATTTTTAATTTTTTTCTACTATTATTGTAACATATGTTTTGAGGACTTTTAGTTTCTTGGTTGCTCACATCAAATGGTACTACTGATTCCTTGTCAAGCAGCTGAGTTTCTCACACCAATTTCTTGTTTCTAACACAGCATCATTTACTGGAGGTGGTAGGTGGTTAAGAAAAAAAAAAAAAAAGTAGCACTCCCTTTCACTCATGTTCTATAGACAGAATAGCAACAAAGAAATATTCCCAACAAACTCAATGTACTGTAAAACATGAAGTCATGTTAACTCAGTTTAATTTATATGGGTGATCAATCAATTGTAAATTAAAACTACAGTTTTAGTGTATTCATAGCAAAATATTCCTCAGTTACATACCAATGTATTTTTTCAAAACGTTTGAGAAATAAAAAATGCATATGTACATATCAGCCATCTGACAGACAACAAATAGTAACTGATAGCTAATAAGAATCCAATACTGAAAATTCTGTTCAGACTTGACATCAGTACTTTCAAGCACCGTAAGAACAGATTTGTTTCACTCTTCACGGAACAACAAAGCCTTTAACTTCAAAATGCCTAGCCAAAATAATTTGTTATTCTAGGAACATCCTTCCCTTTCAGGATCCTGTGTATAGCAGCAGTGCCAGTCTTTTTTTGCAAGGAGGTCCATGCTGTACTGAGACAAGGCCAACAAAAAAAGCAATGGGAAATAGTCACACAAACATGAACGGAAAATGAAACAAACAAACAACTAAGGATTTCTCTTTCCTTTCTTCCTCCAACTTACCCACCATGTTACTAATTTCTACTCTCCTTTCCTCAAAAACCAAAAAGCCCCAAACTATTGCTCTTCTGCTTAAAGGCTGCAGTTCTGACATAAGGAGAATAATTGACCAGCACTGCTATAAAATGTGAACCACATCTGTGCAATACAAAAATTGTTTAACACCTCATTTATGAGACTGTTGATTGACTGTTGATTGTACAATTACGACACGAACATTCTTCCAAGTTGTCTCATGTGAACTTACTGTTGATTTATTTTCATCACTTATATTCATCAGTTGTTGGACTATATCTTAGGTGCATTTGATTTTTTATTCCTTTCCCACTATGTTTTTAGATTAGACTACACGGATGCACTATCATGTATGAACTCTTGGATGCCAGCCCCACAAATGCCACACATCTTTTTCAAAGGTTTTCCATCAAGTTGAGAGTAAAAGACAGACACAGATAAAATGAAGCAGAACTACTGTCAGACACTGACAGTGAGAGAAATACAGAGAGAGAGATAACAGATAGGAGGGTACTAAGTACTCTACAATTTATTGGAGCAAATAGGGGAGACTTGAGTGGCAAATTACCTATGCTGTTCACAAACCAGCAGGCTGCCCTGTTTGCCAGCCATCCAAATTGTTTCTGGGTAATTTGGCACATTTCTCCTTTGTTGTGCTATTCCTTATGGCGTGACTTCGAGTTTTGATCATTCCCTGTCGGGCAAGAACTTTACAAACACTAGTAAAACTTCTAAGAATGATGACAGGAACAATGGAACACATGGAAATCATTAGCTGACCAAACAAGCATTTAAAATAATATGAACTTGGACAGACAAACAACTGTTTAGAAAGGAGTCAAAACATATTAAAAATACTAAAACAAAAAACACCAACAAAATTTCTCTCTACCAAAGCTGAGAAGAGATTCCTATATTAAAGAATAGAGCATTGGAAGCTTTTCAGAAATGTCATACGAGAAACAAAATCTCCTTTTGCATACTCAACAAGATAAACGTGAAGGAAAATGCTAAAGATCCAAGGGGAAAAACCAAAACAAAACAAAAAAAACCCAAAACACACTTCCCCTCCCCATCAAGCAGTTTCTTTTTGAGATCTTGTCTTATTTCTCTTTGAAAGCATAAAAGGTCACTTCTTTAAAATTATGGACGAGTTAGGAAACCAGGAAAATGAATTTCATAGCAAGACTAGTGTTAGACCTGTTGATAATTCTCAGCACTAACCTGATATGCACTTATGGTCTGAGAAATGAAGGGAAACTGTAGCATATGAAGCAAACTCTACTATAATACTGTTATTCATTTCTGTGCCTGATACTGCATATGTACACATATACATCTATATATATGTACACATTTTGTGTATACACATGCTCAGTGTGTGGATATACTCCAGTCAATTAAGTCCTTCTGTAGCAGAGAAAACATCAGCCTTTCCAACAGCCCAGACAGGAAAGCAGCAGTGACTCTGCTGTGAGGGATCAAGGGGTCTAACAAAGCCAGGGAAACAACAGCAAAGGGAAACCTCAGTTATCCCTGATCTGGGTCCTGCAATTACCACGTTCAGCTGTGATGCTGAGACTGAATTCCTGACTGCTGTCGACAAGAACCACACCAAGAAGCAATCTGGGGCACTACAGCAGGAGAAGCACCTCTGGGCACTGGTTTGAAGCTGCGTGAAGAACTTGGCTCAAAGCACACCTGAAGAGCCACTCAGAATCCTGTGGCGATCACATACCCAGAGTCCACACCTTACAAGAACAGCAAGCCAGAAAATAAACTGTAATAAAATACAACTTCATCAAAAAAAGAAAAAAAAAAAGTTACTGGAAAAACAGCTGTCTTCAAAAGATAAAAAACCATCTAAAAGATGAAAGTATTCAGACACAAAAGAGAGTTTATTTATAGACGCTGTACTGGAGGCCCAATGGAAACGCATTTCACCCATCCGGAAAGGTTTATGGCGTAATAAAAGATACTCTAAAATGCCAGGTAAAAAAGTTTTTGGAAGAAAGAAGGCTATTTTGCAGAAGGTGAAGCTATGCCTAAATCAAACAATAGGGAGGATTAAAACGTTGACAGCTTAAATGTAAGCACTAGGCTGGCCCAAAGGGATTGAGAAGCAACTCGAAGATGACATGAAAATCAGTAAACAACCATTTTTCTCAGAAACAGAGTCTTGCTAGAGAAGGCAAACAGATGAAGATATTTAAAAAAAAAAAAAAAAGAATAGGCAGAGAGTACAGAACACAGCAAAAAAAAAAGCTAAAGGATTTTCATATAAGGATTTATCAAGCAGACTGCTTGTGAGCCAAAATTTTATTTTTTTTTTTTAAAGAATGTGTTTGAGGAGCTGATTGAAATCAAAACATCAGTGCAAATTCTTGTAGAACAAACTGACAGGTTGGACAATGACTAATCATTATTTACGTAAGTTCTTTTAGAACTCTGGAGTAAAATACCCAATGTACTAATTCTATCAGCAATCTATTACTTAAAATTGCTTTTATGGCAAATACGTGGCAATTTTTAATGGTTTTAGGGAAGATCAAGGGATAAGGAATGCCCTAAATAAAATAATTTAGATTGATATGATAATTAACAAAGAGCCTAAGTATCTTCTATAAAGGGAAGTCATGCTTTCCAAATATATTTCTCTGAAGCAGTCAATGAGCAAACAGACAAAGTACATTATATATTCTAGTTCCACATCGAAAAGACATGTAATAATGTCTCTTGCTGACACTCACCAAGGAACTAAACAGTTATAGAATCATAAAATAAGTCATATCTGATCAGTCTAAAGGTCCACCTGTCATATGAGCTGTGTCCTTTAGGAGCTGATTCTGCACCACGAGGCTGATACTCTTCTGTCAGTAGTTTTAATGCCTATTACGCAATTCTTCTTCTGATTATAGTGACTTGAGGTTTATAATGTAAAATAGATAGGTTTTTTATAGATTTCTATATGTTTCTATATATTATCTTATGCCTTTCCTTAGAACTTCCCTGGTTTGACTGGCATCCCCAGTTATGCACCAGTGTTCCAGAATCCCAACTAAGATGTATGCAATGGTGTCAACTGTAGCCACCCAAGAGTTTGGGAGACAGGAATAATATCCATGAAAAACAACACAGGACAGAAAATTACAAACCAACTGAATAAAAGCAACTTGTTCAATGCCAAAAACCAAAAGGTATCACAGGCAGCAATGCCAAAGACATAAAAGAATGTGGCACTAATTAATCTACCTAGATAAAAGCATGTCATTGGACATAAGGATATGGATATTTTTTGCCCAGATCAAAGCAGCTGGATAAATTAGGGAATGATTTTGCCATACACCTCAGGATTTCAGAAGGAGACCTGCTAGCTGAAGGAGTATGTTAACGGTGAGTTAAAGAATCAGCAGCTGTTTTATTTGCAAATAGGACTGAGATACTTCCAGCATAATCCTGTCAAAGTATGCACATAAGGGATGCACAAACCATTCATTTTGTTAAGAGTCACACTAGGAAAATAGGTGTTCCAGCAGTGCTGTCTCTGGCAGAACCCAGCCAAAGCCACCAACCTCCCACCACAAATTACGATATTGTCAGTTAAACATACTTCTGTTGGCAACAGAAAATTTGGATCACAGTGGAATTAGCTGCTCTTCAAAATCAGTGAGTTTGAGTAGAAAGTTTAATCTTTTTATGAAAAGCTGAAGCAAGTATGCATGGATTTTTTTTCCTTCCATTTAGCACTCCTTAAAACTCCTTTTAGCACTGCCAAATCGTACATGCCAAAATTAAAACTTCCTCTCTCTTGAGCAGTTCATTGTTACACTGCTTTATTTCTTGAAGTTTTTTTTTTTTATTCCATACTAATAAAAAACTCAGCTTTCCAATTTTTATAAAGCTAGTTCAAGATTTTTAGCATAGCATTAGGTAAACATATCACTTTTCTCTATATCAGTGAACACAATAGGTGGAATTATGTTTCCACCCTTCTTATGCTGCTTCTGTGGTCCTCCATAATGGAAATACAGATGAAAAAAATTATTTATGTGCATATATATATATAAAATACATGTTTCCAATGGAAAAATCTCATTGACCATGATGGAGACTGAATGCTGATATTTTATAATTTAACTGCACGGTATAAAGGACTACTACTTCCCTTGGCAAAATGTCCTGGGTAGCAACAGCAAGACAAGAAAGTGAGCAAAAATATAAAGAGGAATCAAACACTCCAATGGTGCTTGCCCCAAATCAAAACAATTCAATTTGGGAGTTGAAAATGAGTCAGCATTGCCCTGGCAGCCAGGAGGGCCAAGCATGTCCTGAGGTGGATCAGACACAGCATCAGCAGCCCGTACAGGGAGGGGATTGTCCCGCTCTGTTCTGTGTTGGTACAGCCTCACCTCTAGTCCTGGGGTCAGTTTTGGGCACTACAGCATAAAAATGACACTGAGCTATTAAAGAGTGTCCAAAAGAGGACCATGACGATGGTGAAGGTCCATAGGGGAAACCTTATGAGTAGTGACTGAGGTCACTTGGTCTGTTCAGTCTGGAGAGGAGGAGACTGAGCAGAGACCTGTTGGGAGCTGTCTACAGTTTTCTCTCAAAGGGAAGCAGAGATGCAGGCACTGATATCTTCTCTCTCGTGACCAGCAACAAGACCCAGGAAACAGCATGAAGCTGTGTCAGGGAAGGTTTATGTTGGACATTAGGAAAAAGTTCTTCACCCCAGAGGGTGCTTGGGCACTGGAACAGGCTCCTCAGGGTAGTGGTCACAGCACCAAGCCTGACAGAGTTCAACACTCTCAAGAACATGGTATGATCCTTGGGACTGCCCTGTAGAGGGTTGGACTTCAGTGATCCTTGTGAGTCCCTTCCAACTCAGGATATAATTCTATGAACACTGCTAAGGAGGAAGGTGATCATCAATCAGATTAAGCAGTGACCAGTGAACTGCAAAAAGTTGAAACAAAGTCAGATTGAGAGAAAGCATAAAGGAAGGACAAGCAAAATGCACTTGAGTGCATCTTCATTGACTGAATGTTATTTTACAGATATTTTATTCATTTTTATCAAGAGTATTTTAAATCCCAGTCTTATAGCACATCCAACCACTCTGTACCTATTCCATTTGTTTGTTTAGTAACCATATATCCCAATCAACTACTCAAGCTGTTAGTGAAGCTACTCAACATCACTAGATACAAGAAAGAACCAAGCGAGTCCCACTTATAATTCCTTCAATTTAAAATTGAAGTATTGATAACTATTCTCTGGAAACAGTTTTCTATTCATCTATTTTCCCAGGGAACAGACTTTGGTGAGACAATGCTTGTCAAAAATCTTCTAACATTTCAAATATTTTAGCTACTGTCACAAACATGTAACTAAATTGACAACAAGATAAGAGTGCTGCTATTTTCATACTCCCACTGGTCCTAAGATTCCCAGTTAGAGATAACTAAGACCCCAATATTTTAGGTGTTATACAGGTATTGTACAAGGAATAAAGAACAAAAGAAAAAGAAGAAAAAAAAAGAACAAAATAAAAGAGAGTACACACAGATACAGAAAGATGCATTATTCCTGTAACAGATCATTTCTACAGGGAGACAACTACCTAACACTACTGTGAACAGTTCACCCAGAGGCTGTGGACTGCTCATCCCTGGAGGTGTGGTCAAGAAAAACAGCAAGTCTCTCACTTGGGGTAAAGGGCATCCTGACACAGCAGCAAGAAAACTATCTCAAATTACTTCTGCCTGAGAGCCTGGCAGTTGAACTAGGTGTACTTTTAGGAGAGCAAGGGCTGGAAGTTTACAAGAAGTCCTCAAAGAACGCATTTACGCCTGACAGAAACTCAGACAGGGCAGCTCTTTACCCTAGATCTCCACAACCCACCAAACAAACAAAACCCCCACCCCCACCACAAAACTAAACAAACAAAAAAACAAAAAATCAAAACCCAGTTATCTTTTCATACTAATTTGACACCTCTTTATATACAGGGTTTTTTCAAACTGGTAATTCCAGGAACTAATATTTTCAGAAAACTGAAAGGAAAGGACAAGGTTTCATGATGAATAGCTGAGAGCATTTTTTCTCAAAAAGCCTTATTGCCAAGACAATGCATGAAGTATCTATGCCCTGAAGAACATTCCTAATAAGTATTATTATTTCATTTCTTCACATAAGTCTTCAAAACAGGGGCAGACATCTTAAGCTTTGTCCTTGAGTAAATTGGATTAATCGCAAATTTATTGTTTGCTAGTTACAAGTGACTTCAGCTTAGTTATAAAATCTCAGATGCTATGTTGTTAGTGGACAGGCACACTCATTAGTATTTTTTTGGTTTAAGTTTCCATGGACAAAGATCTCTTCCACAAAAGGCAGCAGCCAGTTTGGAGGTCAGTAGAACAAGTTCCCCACTAGTGACAGAAGTGCTTCTTGCTAGATGGCAAATAGAGCCAACAATCTGCCTCTTTTTGTGCAAGGAGATGGTGGGGAGAGAACAGCATGGACAGTTCCAGAAAATAAAAAGGGCAGTGAAAACACGACTAAAAAGGATGTTTGGACAGTCAGTAAAACACTCAGAGTACATAGGGACTTGGCTTGGAAAAGTAATTTCAGATAGTGTTTTGGGTTTAGAGACAACATTTCTGCATTTTTAACCTCCACACAACAAAGTCATTCACATTTTTATGTTATCTGAAAGATTTCTGCGTGCCATGAGAACCTAACTATACCCACAGAGAACAAAAGGTGACCAACAGCACTCAATGCAAAGGAAGCAAAAAAAACTATACCCACCACAATTCAAACCTTTCATTTTTCCTCAAGGCTCCCACCTCATGCTTACCAACTGCTTGGAAGCTGTCTGCAGCAATCTAAATTATACAGTCTATCAAACTCTCAACAGTGCAATTAGCCTGTATTATTGCAAAATGAAGGCGGGGGAGGCAAGAAGGCAGGAGAATTGAAGAAGGAAATACTTGCAATTACTCCTAGCAACCTGAAAATGTCCACAATGCAGCTCTATTATGCATTTCCAGCATTTTCTTAGCTACCTTATGTGCATTCTTACTACATCTCTGCCCTACCAAATAACTTTTCAATTTATACCCTCCTCTCCTTTTTAAGGCTCATATAGTCACTGTACTCTTATTTGGATTCCAAACCATCATAAATGCCCCACCAAACTCTAATGGTAATTAGTCTCTTTCATTTATTCATAAGGATATTTCACTGAGAGTTTTAACTATCTAAAAAAATCACCTGAGAACACTCCAATATATCAGCCCTGAACTTTCATAATTTCAAATAGCCATATTTAGTTTTAGTGAAATGATATTTCTGATCCCCAAGATCAAATTTAAGTATTTCATATAACATCACTAAAAGCAAATTTCAATCGTTCATATGTTTAAACTATTATTTGTTTTGTCCAGTCCATTTCAAAATATTTGTGTACAACTATGCATATTTTTCAGTGAATTATCTTGGGGAAAGTTCACATACCTAGCTTTTGTCTAGGTGTCAGCGAAAATGCAGTGACAGCAACTTCAGGCTGAACAACAATACCATCAATCTCTCACCTCTGCCTTTTCTACCCACAAGAGCTAATGTGGCATCTGTTTATGCAGTTCTTTTTCAAATATCCCCCTACCCGCTTTCCTTCTCTGGATCAGAGGGCTTCTTTGTGTCAAAAACAGACAAATTCTCAGCAAATGTGAAATCAATGCAAGTTACAGAAGATACAACACTGCAGCCCTCTAGCTATGCCTGATGAATAGACACATGGAAAGATAATTTGGGGTTATCAGGTGTAGCTCAGGTGGGTGTTCTTCTTGGGATAATTGAGCATCACGCCCCCCAAACACCTTTGTCTCCTCCTCTTTGTTATCTCTTGGCATCAACTCATTTAAGAGAGAACAGTGCATGCCAGCACACACAACCAAGGCGCTGCATGTATGATTTGGGTTCTATCACGATTTCTTCACAGAGGGGACAGTGGGGTTAAAATCACAGCACTGGTATCTATCTCAGCACATGTGTATCCATCTAAACTAAATTTTATAGGAAGATATAATTTCTTCTACATATTTTTCTACAATTTTATTTTTTTTACATATTTTTCTACAATTATATGTTAGATTTCTTAAGTATTAGATTTAAATATGTTACTAATAATGTATGATTTATTTCAGATTATTTATAATTTATAGCATAGCACTTTATGGCACGTTTGCATGCAATTATTCCAAAGTGTTATTTTCAAATAAAGAAATTTAGTAAATAGTATCTATTCTGAGAGAAGTGAAGGCCAGAGAAGAATCCAGTAAGTGCTGGGTAACTTCTGCTGCTCACAGTGTTTGACACAAGAGTAGAAAGCATCCAAAATAAAAGGTGGTTTCAGCCACAGAATTTTTACCTACAAAATACCATCAGCTCTGGGAAGAAGTTTTATCTACCTCTTTGTTGGGCTGTGGTCGTTCCTACTTAGATGACTACACAGCTAAATTGAGTACCTAATCAAAAATTAAAACAAAAAACCCCCACCCACAGGTGGAAAGGAAAGGATTGCTCCCAGATAACCAATTTGAAAGACTTGAATTAACACCATGAGTGCATTGCTAGGTACTCATTTGATGTAAAATAGTGGTCTGGGAAGATACAATAAAGCTGTTAATTAGCACTCACTAGGAAAAAAATTCAGGCTTGTAACCATCAGACCCCTGGGAACATCTGCCTTGAATTCTGGTCCCTCAGACCCCTTCCTGCCTTGAAAAAGACAAGGAAAACAAGATCTCAGATATTTTTAGTTTTGTGATAAGCTCAGGAACAGTGACCAAGAATTTGGAACCAAGCTATTTAAATATTCAAGGTTCTTTTTTTTTTTTTTATTCTGTAGTAACTTATGATGATCCTTTGATTTGATAGAAAGCAGTATTCTTCAAAATGTACATTCAGCTTAACTATTCAGTAGCACATGACATTCTTGAGAAGGCTTTGATTACAGTTTCACTCATTCTGGTGCTTATCTAGAACAGCAGTTTAATGAAGACACAAGGCAAAAATCATCCCAGGTATTTTTACTAAGGATTATCTTTATTAAAGACTAGTATTAAGCCATCTTTTCCATTGCTACAGTAATACACTCTTTAGACAAGAGACATTTGAAACTCCTTGCTTCATATAATTTTAAACTCTGCAAAATAACTGACTGACTAATGCATTTCACAGTCCTGTTAGTGTCTTATGGTTTTGACTTTTTAGAGCTCCTGAATGCTATTATGTTCATTTATATGTTTCTATTGCATGAACTTGGCTACTCCTTTGCTCTGAACAAGTAGATCTTCACTTCTGGGAATATTTGATATGGTTTCATTAGGTTCAACCTTTGGAAAAAGTAATCCTAAAGGACTTACTTGGCTAGAACAAATTGGAAAATATGGCCAGAAAAGACTGTCAGATGGGAAATTCAGGGCCTCAAAGTACTAACAAGCTAGTGGAGGTAAAAGAGTCTAATCCAGCTTTACCAGTAAAATTAACATACCCTTTATCTCTTGCTTAACTATAGGTCTATATCACAGGATATTAAAATAGTTATTTAAGAAAGCACATTTTCCAAGCAGTTTTGTAGACAAGAAGAATAAATAATGGCAATACTTTCTAGGTGAAAAAACCCCTGTTTCTATGCAGATTTTGTGTGTGTGTGTGATTTGCTGTGATTTGCAGCTGAGGTTGCTGTTAGTTCATTATTTTTTAATGCACACACAAATTCACACAGAGATTTTTAATAACTTATATTTGTTCATAATGTAGATCAATTTAAAACAGGGAGGGGGTAGGATGAAATTCACGCCACTCAACCATTCTCTGTCAGTTGCCATACCTATTTTTGGTACTTTATTTCATCTTTATCAATCAGCAATCTGAAGTTGCTTCAAAAACTCAGCTTCTCAAAATAAATACCAGCTCAAAGACCAATCAAAAAACCTGCCATTGCTGAACATACATGTCAGCCATTCATATAAATTTCATCCATTTAGTTTATTCAGTAAAAACCACAGGAAGAATTATCATCTAATATATGTTAGGCTACCAAATTACAGCTAGATAGATTTATACCAGCTATACATTTAGCTGAAGAAGTTAAAAAATCTCTAGCAGAGAAAAACATGCACCGTAAAAACCCACAACGTGCCTGATGCAGTTCATTAACTTCATCTGAGCTATTACATACTGCAATCATAAGAAATGACTGATTAGGACAGACAACTGATACACTCACTAAGGAACCTGAAGAGCTTTTTGTTTTATAAGGTTCCATAAGAAATAGTCCCAGATGTGCAGCATCATTTTAGAAAAGCCTTTACACAACTATACACAGAAAGAATACACCTTAAAAAACTTAACATTTCACTTTACATCTTAAGATCTTGTAATTTTTTCCCTTTGCAGGTGCACACAATGACATACTCAGGCTAACACCTTTGTACTTTGAACCTCCTTACCAACAGATTGAAGACTTTATGTAAACTTAATCTGACCCCCTAGAAGCAGATGATATAGGCACACAAATGAGCATGTCTTTCTTATTTTAAGGGGCAAAGAATTCAAAGGTTAATAAAATCAAATTGCAAGTGTCTGTATGCAGTGGGGACCGGGGATTTCAGTTTGGTTTCACTATATTCACCACACTCCCTCAGTATATGCACGTTTAATATTCCAAATAAAGAAGATACCCACATTCTTGTAACTTAAATATAGGTTTTGTCAATAAAAGGGAAAAATAAACCCAAATGTAAGCGTAGAAACCCAAATAACAAGTCATCAATATAGGTTCATCTTGATATGCCTTTGCCTCAAACAACATGTTAAAGTCGTATTATATACAAGCTTATCTCCAACAAAGTAATCTGCCCCAATCACCAAAAAAAATGATTTTTATCAAGCTTTTTAATTTTTTTCTCTTTGGTATGTGGGGCTGTTGAAACTCATTTTTGTTTAGGTATCTAACACACATATTGATCCATCTTGATCTCCCAAGTAATCATCTCTCCTTTCCACCACAAAAAAGGAAATAAGTGAAAATCATGACCAAAACTTGATAACAGTTGAAACAAATTTTAAAAATTCCAACAGCCAGGAATAATTTACAATATTCTTCTACTGACCTACTTTATAATATACAGCATCAGAAAACCTAAGGGAAGAAGTGAACAACACTCCCCAACACAGGAATCACAAGCTGTGAACAAAAGTTACAAAGGTCATGTCAAAAATCACTCTTACTTAAGGTCAACAGATCAAAAGTTGTACAAAGTTTGACGTCTCCCAAAATCAATGCAATTTTACAGAGATAATCCTACAACCACAAGGCCCCAACTGCAATCGTAAAATATTCTGTGTACAATATATATGCTGGAAGAAGCATATCCAGCCAAAACGAAGATATAACCATCACTTTAAGTGATAAATTTCTTTCTTAAGCTATACATTTCTGCAATTCCAGGCCCTGTACACTGTACTGCTGCTGCTTGGTAAGACCAGCTCCCCAGCTGGCCAAAGCTTTAAGTTAGAATCATTCTTAGACTTAACTAACCAAAATAGATCTGAAGGCTTTTAAAATAAAACAATAAACAAGGGGTTAGTAGGCTGTTAATGAGAATAATTACCATTTTAAGGAGAGAGCACTCACAGAACCAGGGTAGACCCTTGTTTCTAAACATATTTTTTTCTGAGTTTTAGCAGACCCTGCCTCCGCCTCTCTGGTCCATAGAAATCTCCTGCCATCTCCTCTGTGGCCCGAGGGGCTGTTCCTCACATCTTTCTGCACTTTGCCCCTTTACATGACACTCCTGCTCCCCTGACCTCTTACACCTCATGGTCCCCCTTTCCCTGGTACCAGATCAGTTATTGTCCAAGGTAAAGAGCAGCTTTCTCCCTCCTGGGGAATCACTCCTCCCTAGTGATTCAGCTAAAAATGTCTTAAACTAGTAACAGAAATTTAAACAGATAAAATAGATGTCACCCATCATACAGTGTTCAAACCTTTCAGTCTCTGAATATGGATTTTTCCAGGAAAGCCTTGATGTCCAAACTAGTGGGATCTTCCTGCTGAGAAGGAA
>NW_020956482.1:71875-75449 GCF_003031625.1 Empidonax traillii
GGGGAATCACTCCTCCCTAGTGATTCAGCTAAAAATGTCTTAAACTAGTAACAGAAATTTAAACAGATAAAATAGATGTCACCCATCATACAGTGTTCAAACCTTTCAGTCTCTGAATATGGATTTTTCCAGGAAAGCCTTGATGTCCAAACTAGTGGGATCTTCCTGCTGAGAAGGAATCCTCTGCCTAAGCCTACTGAGGATTCTTCATCTAATTCACTGTCTGCTCCAGGCAGGCATCTTTTTCATGGGATGTGAGAATAAGCTCAAGACTGCAAATAGGTTCTGCACAGCCAAGTCAGCCTCTCCCACCACTAAGCAAAGCCACGCAGTGGGAAGGGACTGCTGTCCTTATCCCTCTGCAGTTCCAGCAGTCAGGTATAAATAACTCACCCTGCTGCTGCAGAGAATGCAGCATTTTCTTCCTCCTGCAGTTCTTACCCTGTTCCTTTATCTCGGGACATTGCTCTTACACAGCTCACAGTCTCTTTCCAAAAATCTTCTGAAATCTTAATATATTAAATCTCCAAGTGCACTGTCATAAATCTAACAGAAATAGCACTTAGTCATGCTGCCCATCTCCCCCTCTGCTTTACCTTGGAGCTACAGACTTCCACCTGTCAAAAACACTCTGGAATTTGCTGCTAACACTGTGAGGGGTCTTTTATTATTATTAATATTCTGCAAAGGCTGACTGCCTGTAGGCTGCCTAAGGGCTAGACTGTTGGGTTGCCTGGGTTACTCTTTCTTACAAAACACAGCTAATCCAGAAGCACACTATGAAAGAAGTGATAAATACTTTCAGCAGGTTTAAAAGTGAACACCCAAGGCTATAAGAAAATATTTTTGCCTTGAGCTGCATGCAAGAACCAATGTTCCTACTAAAAAACCTTTGCTCCTCAAATTGGAGAAAATGGCCTTCTACGAATTGCAAATAGAAGAAATCCTCACAGGCACCCTTCTGTTCCACCTGCTGCTTCATGAGTGAGAACAGCAAAGGTCCGTGGGGTGGACACTGATCTGCTGCTGCTGCTGCTGATGTGCGTTCATGGCAGTATTGCACCCCAGATGATAGAAATGCTTCCTAATAGATCAGCAAATTACATCCCAGGCCCCACTACATGCCCATGCATTTGTGTCCACGCACTCAACACTATGGGACCAGGTCAACATTATTATGTCCTGATAGAAAAGCTTTCAAGAGTCAGTCACCCATTAAGGAAACCCACAACTGCAAAGTGGTTAGTTGTTTATTTTGTATCCAGTTTCAATCAATCAATAGCCAGAAAGGTCCTATATGCTTTAATCCATTTAGATGGATTCAACACTCTTGTCAAAATGTAGGTTGATGCACAGGTTGCAATGGACAGAGAGATTTCACCTTGACCTGTACACACTAAATCCATGCAGGGAGCAGCAAGTAGGGAAGGAAAAAAAAAGATGGTAGTTTAGATTTTGGTTGAGTTTTGCTGTTTTTTTTTTTTTAAACTTGTAAAGAGACAAAACTGTTTGATAAAACATATGCATTAAATTAATGGACCCATTCCACTCTGCAGCTTTCGTTATTTTCATGCCTACTGGTACTAAAGCACTTTGATTATGGGACAAGAGTTAGCCAGCTGTCACAGAAGTAAAAGTGGGATTTTTTTCAGCAGCTTCATGTCTTGTCTGTGCTTGTGATGCTGCAGTCTTTAATTATACAATTACAGATTTTTTTTTTTTAAATCTGCTAACTCATTTTCCAATGGGAATAAAATTGTCTTGGAATAAATTAGAGCTGCGTAGCAATAAAAGACATACCAACAGCCTTCCTTCCTATTAGGGATTATGGCTATTCCTGTTGAGAATGATGATTACAATCAAGAAAAAAAAAAAAAGAAATTAAAAAGCTGAAAAGAAGAAAGGAAAAGATGACTACAGTTAAAACAGGTGAAGGATGCTCTCAAGAACTGGATTCTATTCTGTCATAATTAAAGACTGCTGTGTAAAGTTAGAAAAGCCCCTGAAATAAACCAGAAAAAATTATCAGTATTTCTTCATTTGCTTTATGGCCAAAACCTTCATGTCCACCTGTTGGATGTTCTCATCAGGAAGTTGTGTTAATTCCACCTGATTTCTGATTGACATATTGGATGTTTCACAATGAAGAGTACATTGAGATACGGTCACATTTTTAGTGATTCAAAGTAGGTACCCATGTAATTATATCCATTGGCTTTCACTCTTATTGCCTCATACAACACTCTAAAACAGCAATAATTAAACTGCTTTGACTTAAAAAGCAGCTGTAAAAAGTATATTATTTAAGTCAAGTATTAGAAAGACCATATACAGTAGCAAAGAAAGAGTTCATAAAAAATTTTGAATTTCATCTTCAGATGAGGATTCGAATAGCAGCCTAGAAACAGAAATGAACATATGGAACTAGAAACAAAATCTAAGAATGACAAATAGTTGCTTCTTAAAACTATCTTGTACTTTGAGGTAAAAGAGAAAAAAATATACAATATTTTAAAATGCTTCAGAATGCAAACACTTAAGGAAACGTTAAGTGTTTCTTTGCCTTTGGAGTATTCAAATTGTACAATATAAATTTCCTCTTTTTTGAGATTTATTAATACCATTCCCAGTGGAGAAGGCATAGAATCTAACCACATGAATTTCTTTTTCTTTGAGTACTAATTACCTGCCACCACTTTACATGGACAATACAAAGACAACATTTTATTCTGTTGAATTCAGAAAAAAAAAACATGTAAGTGCCTGTTATCTGGATGTCCAGGTACAGGACCACCTTTTTCCTTTTTCCAACTAGTCTTGGCTGTGCCTCTTACTCAGGGACATTTTGACATGATGGGAGAAGGTGGTGGCTGAGCTGCCCTTGAAACAGGATGATGTTTCCTGTAAATTCATCCAAGAGTCAAAGTTTTAATAGATTAATTAAACTTGTCAAACTCTTTAAAAGCATTTTTCCCCAAAGAAATTTATCACCTATGAAGTAATGAACTAAAGTGCAATAGCTAATTACCTGCAGAATATCAGAAGTACAGAGCATTTCACTGTAGGGTTACCCTGTTGCATTAGCCTATGAATCTAAAAAATAACCCATCATAATGTAGGAGGCGCATTAAGAAAATACCTTAAACTAAGTCATAGTCTTTTAAAATATTTGTACTCTAAGTTCTAGAAAAAATTCAAGTGACTTATAACAGTGTAACCATTTCTAATTTAATTTTATCTAATTTTTGTTGCCCATGCCTTCAAGTTTGTCTATATACAGCAGATGTACAAAGTAACATGTTTTCTTTCCACATCTCCTGCACTTAGTTCCAGCTTTGGATCCTTATGAGGAACTATGAACCATTTGATTTCTGAACACATTCATTGTTCCTTTTTTTTAGCCTATTCCTGAAAACTCGAGCATTGAAATCAAAAGGGAGCCAGACTACACATTCAGTGTATTTGAGCCACAAAACATTCTCCCTCAAAAAAAAAAAAAAAAAAAAAAAAAAAAAAAAAAAAAAAAAAAAAAAAAAAAAAAAAAAAAAAAAAAAAAAAAAAAAAAAAAAAAAAA
>NW_020956482.1:75470-79034 GCF_003031625.1 Empidonax traillii
GGGGAATCACTCCTCCCTAGTGATTCAGCTAAAAATGTCTTAAACTAGTAACAGAAATTTAAACAGATAAAATAGATGTCACCCATCATACAGTGTTCAAACCTTTCAGTCTCTGAATATGGATTTTTCCAGGAAAGCCTTGATGTCCAAACTAGTGGGATCTTCCTGCTGAGAAGGAATCCTCTGCCTGAGCCTACTGAGGATTCTTCATCTAATTCACTGTCTGCTCCAGGCAGGCATCTTTTTCATGGGATGTGAGAATAAGCTCAAGACTGCAAATAGGTTCTGCACAGCCAAGTCAGCCTCTCCCACCACTAAGCAAAGCCACGCAGTGGGAAGGGACTGCTGTCCTTATCCCTCTGCAGTTCCAGCAGTCAGGTATAAATAACTCACCCTGCTGCTGCAGAGAATGCAGCATTTTCTTCCTCCTGCAGTTCTTGCCCTGTTCCTTTATCTCGGGACATTGCTCTTACACAGCTCACAGTCTCTTTCCAAAAATCTTCTGAAATCTTAATATATTAAATCTCCAAGTGCACTGTCATAAATCTAACAGAAATAGCACTTAGTCATGCTGCCCATCTCCCCCTCTGCTTTACCTTGGAGCTACAGACTTCCACCTGTCAAAAACACTCTGGAATTTGCTGCTAACACTGTGAGGGGTCTTTTATTATTATTAATATTCTGCAAAGGCTGACTGCCTGTAGGCTGCCTAAGGGCTAGACTGTTGGGTTGCCTGGGTTACTCTTTCTTACAAAACACAGCTAATCCAGAAGCACACTATGAAAGAAGTGATAAATACTTTCAGCAGATTTAAAAGTGAACACCCAAGGCTATAAGAAAATATTTTGCCTTGAGCTGCATGCAAGAACCAATGTTCCTACTAAAAAACCTTTGCTCCTCAAATTGGAGACAATGGCCTTTTACGAATTGCAAATAGAAGAAATCCTCACAGGCACCCTTCTGTTCCACCTGCTGCTTCATGAGTGAGAACAGCAAAGGTCCGTGGGGTGGACACTGATCTCCTGCTGCTGCTGCTGCTGACGGGCGTTCATGGCAGTATTGCACCCCAGATGATAGAAATGCTTCCTAATAGATCAGCAAATTACATCCCAGGCCCCACTACATGCCCATGCATTTGTGTCCACGCACTCAACACTATGGGACCAGGTCAACATTATTATGTCCTGATAGAAAAGCTTTCAAGAGTCAGTCACCCATTAAGGAAACCCACAACTGCAAAGTGGTTCGTTGTTTATTTTGTATCCAGTTTCAATCAATAGCCAGAAAGGTCCTATATGCTTTAATCCATTTAGATGGATTCAACACTCTTGTCAAAATGTAGGTTGATGCACAGGTTGCAATGGACAGAGAGATTTCACCTTGACCTGTACACACTAAATCCATGCAGGGAGCAGCAAGTAGGGAAGGAAAAAAAAAGATGGTAGTTTAGATTTTGGTTGAGTTTTGCTGTTTTTTTTTTTTTTAAACTTGTAAAGAGACAAAACTGTTTGATAAAACATATGCATTAAATTAATGGACCCATTCCACTCTGCAGCTTTCGTTATTTTCATGCCTACTGGTAGTAAAGCACTTTGATTATGGGACAAGAGTTAGCCAGCTGTCACAGAAGTAAAAGTGAGATTTTTTTCAGCAGCTTCATGTCTTGTCTGTGCTTGTGATGCTGCAGTCTTTAATTATACAATTACAGATTTTTTTTTTTTAAACTGCTAACTCATTTTCCAATGGGAATAAAATTGTCTTGGAATAAATTAGAGCTGCGTAGCAATAAAAGACATACCAACAGCCTTCCTTCCTATTAAGGATTATGGCTATTCCTGTTGAGAATGATGATTACAATCAAGAAAAAAAAAAGAAATTAAAAAACTGAAAAGAAGAAAGGAAAAGATGACTACAGTTAAAATAGGTGAAGGATGCTCTCAAGAACTGGATTCTATTCTGTCATAATTAAAGATTGCTGTGTAAAGTTAGAAAAGCCCCTGAAATAAACCAGAAAAAATTATCAGTATTTCTTCATTTGCTTTATGGCCAAAACCTTCATGTCCACCTGTTGGATGTTCTCATCAGGAAGTTGTGTTAATTCCACTTGATTTCTGATTGACATATTGGATGTTTCACAATGAAGAGTACATTGAGATACGGTCACATTTTTAGTGATTCAAAGTAGGTAGCCATGTAATTATATCCATTGGCTTTCACTCTTATTGCCTCATACAACACACTAAAACAGCAATAATTAAACTGCTTTGACTTAAAAAGCAGCTGTAAAAAGTAAATTATTTAAGTCAAGTATTAGAAAGACCATATACAGTAGCAAAGAAAGAGTTCATAAAAAATTTTGAATTTCATCTTCAGATGAGGATTCAAATAGCAGCCTAGAAACAGAAATGAACATATGGAACTAGAAACAAAATCTAAGAATGACAAATAGTTGCTTCTTAAAACTATCTTGTACTTTGAGGTAAAAGAGAAAAAAATATACAATATTTTAAAATGCTTCAGAATGCAAACACTTAAGGAAGCATTAAGCGTTTCTTTGCCTTTGGAGTATTCAAATTGTACAATATAAATTTCCTCTTTTTTGAGATGTATTAATACCATTCCCAGTGGAGAAGGCATAGAATCTAACCACATGAATTTCTTTTTCTTTGAGTACTAATTACCTGCCACCACTTTACATGGACAATACAAAGACAACATTTTATTCTGTTGTGGGCTCAGAAAAAAAAACATGTAAGTGCCTGTTATCTGGATGTCCAGGTACAGGACCACCTTTTTCCAACTATTCTTGGCTGTGCCTCTTACTCAGGGACATTTTGACATGATGGGAGAAGGTGGTGGCTGAGCTGCCCTTGAAACAGGATGATGTTTCCTGTAAATTCATCCAAGAGTCAAAGTTTTAATAGATTAATTAAACTTGTCAAACTCTTTAAAAGCATTTTTCCCCAAAGAAATTTATCACCTATGAAGTAATGAACTAAAGTGCAATAGCTAATTACCTGCAGAATATCAGAAGTACAGAGCATTTCACTGTAGGGTTACCCTGTTGCATTAGCCTATGAATCTAAAAAATAACCCATCATAATATAGGAGGCGCATTAAGAAAATACCTTAAACTAAGTCATAGTCTTTTAAAATATTTGTACTATAAGTTCTAGAAAAAAATTCAAGTGACTTATAACAGTGTAACCATTTCTAATTTAATTTTATCTAATTTTTGTTGCCCATGCCTTCAAGTTTGTCTATATACAGCAGATGTACAAAGTAACATGTTTTCTTTCCACATCTCCTGCACTTAGTTCCAGCTTTGGATCCTTATGAGGAACTATGAACCATTTGATTTCTGAACACATTCATTGTTTCTTTTTTTTAGCCTATTCCTGAAAACTCGAGCATTGAAATCAAAAGGGAGCCAGACTACACATTCAGTGTATTTGAGCCACAAAACATTCTCCCTCAAAAAAAAAAAAAAAAAAAAAAAAAAAAAAAAAAAAAAAAAAAAAAAAAAAAAAAAAAAAAAAAAAAAAAAAAAAAAAAAAAAAAAAA
>NW_020956482.1:79635-115872 GCF_003031625.1 Empidonax traillii
GCTTCTCTCTCATTAAATGTAACTTCAGGTGATGTGTATGTCAAAGAAGGCTTGCACTATAATGTAAGAACATTTATCACTTTTCATATTTTTGCTTTGACATGCACTAGCAATCAAATGAAAATTAAATCTATTAGCAATTTTATTTAACTTCATAGTCAGTATGCCAAAAGAACATTTTTTCCCCCGAAAGAGCTATTTTAGTGATGTTCAACCTCTTCATGTAACTGAAACACATTTTACATGTTCCAATAAAAAAAAATATTATTCCTGAAGTAGATTCTTCATTATTCATATCTCCCTACATTTCTGATTTTACTAGTACCAAGCTATTGCCAAAACAAATATTAAAATTTTATATAAACTTGGGCTCTGCATTATAGAATGTACCTGTGGGAGATACTTCTCACTAAAATGTATATTTTACCCAGTATCCTGTGCACAAGAAAGAATTGTTTGAACACCACATTTCCTTAGCTTTGTGCCATATTCCATCTCAGATTTACTGACATTTCCTTGAGGGCTGTTATTAGTGTCTGTTGTATTTTTACATTCTGTAAGTGTGCTCATGCTCTGCTACGTGGTAGCAAGTTTTCCACATTGTTTAAGCTCCAGACTATTTTTTTCTGGAAAAAAAAAAACGTAACTTGAAAATTTCTTCCTTATGGGGATTGATTATGACTGTTGTCAATGCCGGGAATAACAAAGCACAGTATTGGTTGTATTGCTGAGTAAGTTTTAAGTGCAACTGGTTAAAGAAGCTCTCTCTAATATCAGTGCTGAGTAATCATGTGCTTTAGATATATGTGTAACTGCATGCCATTTATTTTACTGTAAACACTGAGTTTTGCTATATATATAAACAGCAATATTTACAGTTTTTAATACAAAGCAGTTTAAAACAATTAGCAAAGAAGATGCAAAGTTTTCCAAGTCTAGTTCTTTAACAAGAAGAAAGCACTGGTACCTAAAGCAATCAGCAACACCAGCATTTTACAAGAAAATGGTAACTCCTGCACACAACTGCTCTACCAACAAGAAGAATCGTGGTTTTGGGGGCTGGGGTTTTTTTGTTTTGTTTTTTAATAGCTTATGTAGAAGTCCCAGGAGTCACAGGAATTTCATGCAGCCACTCAGACAAACAGTCCAAAGATGTGCTACAATCCAAATGGGGAGCAAATATTAAAAGGAAGGCAACGAAAATAGAACTGAAATGGTTAAAATTAAAGATAAGTAATCTGAAAATAAATGATAAAGGAACAGTGAAAGGATGATATTGGAGTGGTCTCAACAGTTACACTTAGTAACTTCAGTGGTCACAAATAGGTGAGGTTGCACTGTATCTTCCACGTATGCGATTCAGCGAAGTCAGCGGGTTGCTATGAATAAACTGAGGCTTGAATTACAAATTCTTCCAAGTCAGCCCTTAATATCCCATTTCTCTACTTAGTGAGTGGAGAGCTCTTCCCTGAAAGAGCTACAACAAGTTTTTGTATTAGCCTGGCTTTTCAGCAGGAGCAGATATAAACTGCTGATCCAGAAACAAATCCAGGTATTCTCCAGTATCTCCCACTACTGCCCCTCAACTGTTTTACATATATACTCTGTGACCAAAAAGAAAACCCCATAAAACCAAAAATCTGCTTTTTATTTTGGTTCTCCCTTTGGAGCCTGGAGAGCCACAAAAGAGATACAATAAGATAACCTGTTCCCTTCCTTTCCCAATAAAAGACCTGGACACGTGAGTTTAGAGGAGATTTAGCTGCCAGGCCAGATATTTCCATCACCAAGATAAACTGAAATTACAAGTGCTAATGACAGATAGGGAAGATAAAGGAGAAGGGAGCAAACTATTAGTCAGATTTCTGGGTACTTGCCTTATAACTGGGCTCAGGCAACAATCCCTAAAAGAAGCTGAAGTAAACATAGGCTGAAATAGTTGAATATGTTAACAATGCCATTCCTCAAGGTTTGAATGAAGGACCTAATGCACTGTGATTGCATAGAAGACCTTGAAGTGATTTGGTTTTATACAACTGCAGGTAGCTGCTGACATATCAGGAACGTCACTTAAGGTAAAAGGGAAAAAACAAACACAATACAAGAAAAAGAAAAAAAATGAAAGAAAAGCCTCTGCAAAAGCCACAATTCATAACAAACTGGTCTTACAGAAAAAATGGAAGATGCATTGAAGATTTAAGATCAGAGTTTATGGCATGAGAAATTAAGAATTACAGACAACATCTTATTCTCTCACTTTTTTTAAGACTTTCTTCCCTTTTTTCTGCTCTTGAAGCAAAATAGGGTCTTGTTATGTTGTTTATATGAACAAAAGTTGAAATGGCCAGATGTATTTACCTTTACTGTTTGCTTTAATTAAACAGAATCCCTGGGTTTTCTTTTTTAATCTCTTCTCCCAAAGAACGAATGGAAATAAATTAATTTTTTTTCAGCCATAACTGAAAAGTATGTGGTCATTTTGCATTTATAAGATGCAGTCCAAAATGTGTCCTGCTTTTACAAGGCAGAAGCCTGATGGGAGAGAGAAGGAGGTCACGAAATAGCTGTGCTTTTCCACACAGGTCTGCAGAGACTTGATCTGGCCTCAGCATTCCGATCTCCAAGTGCACAGAGATTTACCCTTATCAGCATTTCCTGCAGACAATCAAATTCAAATCACCTTTTGTAATTACATTACGGAACATTGTAACCCATTTTCTCTCTTGCTTCCCTCCCACCACCACAGAGACTGAATCGCCAGTGCGGGCACTTCCTTTATGGGGATTTTTACTTATTCACAGCTATCAAATCCTTGACACTTGGCTATCCTTACGGACAGGAACCGCTCCAAGCACTTTCATTTGGAACCACGTTAGGAATAAGCTGCCCAGCAAAACAGTTTCCCCTCAGTACTGTGGATACCACCACACCAGCAAATGTGAGAGAGACACGGGTACTTAAAGCACTTGGCAGACACTTCATTTTGCAGCTGAGGAAAGGGAAGCGTGTGCCCAGCTATGGCAGCTCTGCCATTGGTCACCATCACCCGTATTTACTTTGTACACACTCCAGGCACACCTTCACAGGGAATTTGCAGGACACTAATTCGCCATTTCCGATAAAGCCTCGAAGTTAATCTACTTCTGCTCTGCAACATCCGACATGTCTCTTCCTCCTAAACAGCTAATGAGTCACATTAATGTGATGAAAATTACAGGGATGATGTGTGCATGCAGAGCTACTTGACACGAACAAGGACAACCGATAGTTTCCAGAGAATATGCAGCAGCTGGGATGTGCATAGTTTTGCAATTCTGTACTTTATGAACCTTCAGCAAAAGAATATGAAGATACATCCACTGATATAACTGTGTATATTTTACAATCGCAGGGGTATGTTGAATAAACACATAAAGCCAATATATGAAATCTTTAACCAAAACACTCAATTCCTAGCCCAAACACAAGTTTTTGTATTAATATTTTAGTATCAAACCTCAGCGTGTCTGATACTCATTTATACAAGGTGGATTTTATTTCAGTACCCTA
The DNA here is from genome assembly GCF_003031625.1 of Empidonax traillii. Lineage (NCBI taxonomy): Eukaryota > Metazoa > Chordata > Aves > Passeriformes > Tyrannidae > Empidonax > Empidonax traillii. The sequence goes on from NW_020956482.1 coordinate 83,185, forward strand.
TGCTTATATTTGAGTATTTAATTCTAGAACATTTGGATTTTTAATTTAGTTTTAAAATCCAATTTAAAATCCAAAATAGAACATTTCAGATAGACTTTTCACGAAGACACAGCAATAGGACAAGCGGGAATGGCCTTAAGCTGAAGGACATTAGGTTTAGATCAGCTATTATAAAGAAATTCTTTACTGTGAGGGTGGTGAGGCACTGGAACAGGTTGACCCAGAAAAGCTGAGGTTTCTTCATCCCTGAAAGTGTTCAAGGCCAGGTTGGATGAGGCTCTGAACAACCTAGTCTAGTGAAAGGTGTCCCTGCCCATAGGAGGGGTGCTAGAACTACATGATCTTTAAGGTCTCTTCCAACTCAAACCAGTCTATGATTCTATGAAAACAGCCTTTACTTTGTAAAACACTTTGAAATAAACTACCCCCTCTATCCATACACCCCCTGAAAACAATAAAAGAGATGTAGATTCTTCCCATAACAGACACGGATATTTCTAACACTCCCATTCAAGATTTTACCTCTGAGCTATATGTACAGACTATGAATATTCTTCTAATACACAATATATGCAATGCAAATATTTTTTGTCATTATGTGCATTTTATATAATACATAATTTATAAAGTGTAGTTATGTAACAGATTTCTACTTTATACAGATTTGTGGGAGTTTTCTTTAAACATATTTATAAAAAATGCAAAAAAAAAACCCCAAACCCTTAAAATATATATGAAAACACCTTGGTCAATAACAAAAGGGCTCCACATATATAGCTCCAAAGTGGAAAGGAATCCCTTCTAAGAGCAGCAAGTGAGGGGAGAAAGGACTGTTTTCTATTAGGTCTAACAGCAGGATTTGTTATCGTTTAAATACACACTCTAATACACTCAGTGTTTTGTGCTACGTTTAACAAGATTACGTGATCATACAATGTTTCATCTCAAATCTTTATTGGAAATCTCATGACAAGCCTCATTTCTTGCCAAAACATTGTCCCATCCTTCATGCATGATGCTAATTCCAGCTGAATGAATAAATCTGTTTACTTAGGTGTAACATGAAAAGTGCTATCAATTAAAGGATTCCCCAAGGAACACCTTTTTTTCCTGGACCTATATAATTTTTCTAAACAGGTGCAACTTTGTACCAGAAATGTAGATTATGAAGTTCTAAGGCATTATTGAGGCCTTTGATGTGGGTAGAGTTGGGAATACAGTTAGCTTTACAATCAAGAACTTAATAAATCAAAGCACCTTATAAAAGGCATCAAGTTTTATAAGTATTAATTACAAGGGAACTTTTCTTTTTAAAAAAATTCTAAATGAAAGTGGGCAGAATAGCAATGCAAATGGACTGAACCCAGAGAGCTGCAGAGTGTGATGGTACATACTAAATGCGAAAATAAAACAAACCTCCTGCTACATGGACATGGGCCACTCCAAAGTTACACCAAGAGGTAGCATAGGTGGGAATAGGACTCCCCTTTTCAGTTTTTCATGCCTGCTGAAAAGGAATTCTACAACTATGACACCAGAAAGTAATTCATTACTTTTAGTGTCTCTTTAGCAAATACGTCTTACAAACCAGTTTCTACCCAGCAGACAAAGTGTTGCAGACCTGCCCTGGCTGTTCCTGAGTTTACAGTGACAAAGAGTTTCTAGTCTAGATAAAAGAATTTTTCAAGCCTAGACTTCTGCTATATATTACACTGTTTATTTATTGATTTTTACGCCAGTATGTCTAAAGGTTTACATGAATTAAGACACACAAGTACGTAAGGGAGCTGGACACATCGGGGTGTTTGGTAAAAGTAACATCCACAATCACCATTAGCCAGGGAATTTTTGGCAGCACACTTTAACGTGGACATTAGCTGCACCTAAACAACAGTTAAACATCTTTCACACTCCCAATGCAAGTGGCATGAGTTAAGTCACTATTTCGTTCTGTAAAGAAAAAGTGGGGTAAATAATACACCATGTCCTCTAAAAGTAAAATTCAGGCTACTGTAAATCAGCTTCAGCTGGTCTTATCTTGGCCTTGGACTCTAACACATAGAAGATCTAAACACAAGGCTCTCTTTTCTCAAGGATAAGCCTGAATTAATGTGTTGGAAAACAAAAGATTATACGCTGTTATGAGTTCTTTAAGTTGGTTCACAGTCCCACTTTTAATGAAGGCAAAGCGCATGTCTGATACTTTGGTATTAGACATTCAGGAAGAATCTTCTAATCCCTAATAATTAGTTTCTTCAGGGTGTATTTTCAGAATAGTCACCTGAAAAATGGATTCCAGCCAACGCTGGAATATTCACTTACTATGCAAAGGGATACTACAAGCATTCAGAAAAAAACCCAAATTGTCTGATGATTTTAGTAGCCTATTTAGGAGATGGAGAACATGCTCATTTCCAGGCTATTGCACGAAATAGCAATGACACAGCAGCTTGTGAACTCAGCCTGCTCTTCTTGTGTGCCATGCTAAGACTACTACTGTGCCAAGAATTAATTAAAAACCAAACTATTTTATATTTACTACAGTTTGAAAGACACTTATTCAGTCTTGCTTAGACTGATTTTATTAGAATTATTACAAATAAAAGGAAAAACAACAAAACATACAGGTAGTGGGTTTTGTTGTACGTTTGGGTGGGTGGTTTTTTTTGCTGGTGGGACTTTTTTTTGGGTTTGTGTATAGCTTCTTTGGGTTTGAAGTTTTGTTTGTTTTCCTCCCAAAATGAAGTGCATGCTCTATCTCTGAATCCATCCTCACACATCTACCAACTAGAGCAAAACAAAGCTCCAACAGTGATGAAGGAAAGCTTTAGAAGCAGTTATCAGAAGTAGCTGGGGATGGTATTCTGGCCACACTTCGGATGAATTTTTTTCTGAAAAACAGGCATTGTCCTATGATAACTCCTGTTATTTTCAGCTTTTTCTGCAGTCTGAACAGACCTCCTGGTAACGCTCATTTGCCAGGCTATAAACCTTTAACGTGTTTCCTGTTAACATTTTGGAGAACTCTTCAAAGTCAGTTTACTTTTCAAGGTATTTTTCCATCCTGTACTATTATATTTTTTAATTAAATGAATTACATTAATCAGAGCTATAAAGTGTTCTTTGAGGAGTTTTATGAACTCTTCAATCATCAAATTATGTTCTTCATTTCGCAGCAAGATTTCTCCCGATAGTCTTACATTTTTACATTATTCTTGCTGTTAAAGTGTTTGTTAAACAATGTTTTCAGCCTACGTCCCCAGAATTTCTCTCAACAAATAAGTTTAGGCTGAATCAGTTGTCCTGTACTTTTCTAGAAAACCTTTTTCCTTTTTTTCAGCTGGAGGACCTTGGATGGAGAAGTGCTTAGGGCTGAACATATTTTCCCTGCGTCAAAGCATTCATAACCCCAGACTCAAAAAGCACACGATGCAAAACTCTTTGTTACAAGAAGCAATTCCTCTGAACGTTTTCCAGCAGACTATTTCCCTGGGGTCTGTTTCAGGAGGCAAATCAAAACTTTTCTCCATGTCTCCAGAAAATCACCTTGAGTAGACCTCCAGCTGGAATATTTGCATTCCTCTCTATTACCTGCTGCTGTTCCTCCCTATCAGCTCCCCATACCAGTCTTTTGTTCAGACCCTGCTACCCACCTACTGCATTTCCTTCCTGTGCTTTATCTGTCTCTGCCTACACTCCAGTGGGATCTTGACAGTGTGTAATTTTTGTTCCCTTTACCTGCATCTGCATTTGGGGGTTTAAGTCACTTTTTTAATTTTCTAAGGCACGTCCATATGCATTTGACATGGAAAACAGCACCATCAAGGATTGTGTTGTTGTTAGTTTGGGGGTTGTTTTTTGTGGCTTTTTGGTTTGGTTTTGTTTGGTTGGGTTTTGTTTGGTTGGGTTTTTTTGTTTGGTTGTTATTTTGCTGGTGGTGTTTGTTTTTTTATCAGCTCATGTCACAAAACAGAATGTGATATTTCAGCTGAGGCTCTAAGTCAAGAAAAGCCCAACAGTTACCTGATAACAGTTAACATCTACGTGATAGAATTGCCTAAATGACCAACAGGGGTATGGTCTTTCCATTGTTTCGTAATGCACAGGTTTTGGAATCAACCCTTTTCTGTGGCACAGTTGCCTAAAGAGTCATTCCCCACTTGATTTTCTAATAAAAATCATGTTAAAGCAGCAGACAGCAAAACAGTGGGGTATCTTCATCTGCCTCCATTTTAAATTCTGAATCCACAGAGAAGTAAGAATGAGATTTAAAAGTGAAAATATTTTTCTTAGAAACCAAAAGTATTTTTGAACTCCTGGAGACAAAACCACCACTGAATATACAGTTTTAAAAGGATTATTCTTTTTCTAAGGCTAAATTTAGCAGTATATTTAAGATGTATAGAAAGCACTAATGAGAAAATGCCAAAATTAAGCTAAAACATTTAAAAATAATCTTTTTTTTTTTTTTTTCACTTGAACAATTTCCAAACATGAACAGGTTGCAAACAGAATACAACTTCCATTTCCCCAAGTTTAAAATTGGTTTGGCCCTAGTGAAACACCTCAAAATTCCTCGAAGTCTTTTTTTGTTTTGTTTTGGTTGTGGGGTTTTTTGGGGGGTTGTTGTTTGGGTGTTTTTTTTTTTTTTTTTTTTTTTTTAGAAGTTTTTTCTTCTGTGACCAACTTTTAACATTAAGGAATCTTGCAGCAAAATACCCTGGTGATGAGTCAGGAGGGAGTCACCCTGTACTTCAAAGGACAACTCGTTTTTCTTCCACTGAGGATGAAACAACACTGAGTGATGGAGCAGCATACGCCACTCTGCCTCAGTCTGCCCAGTCTGAAAGGATTGCCTTCAAATGTATTTTTATATTTAGAGAAATCGAAATACCCTTTTCCTTTTGCCCAATGAAAAGATTTCAACTTAGCTAATAACAACTTAGCTTCGAGTAAGGTTTGTAATATAAATTCAGAATCACATTTATCATGTTCTTACAAAAAAAAAAAAGTAATAACACGTAAATAATTTTCCAATTTAAGTTAGAGTTTCCTCAGAAACTGTGGGAAATCCACCATTGTTGGATACCTGTGTGTCTCAGCACCCTGACACCAACCACTTAAATACAAAGGAAGCAATTGTTTTTCCTGAAATAAGGGAATCCAGACCATGAAAATTAGACTTCATCTTCTGCACAATTTACTTTTTTCATCCTTGACTGTGGAAACTATAATAAAAATAAGCAAAACGTTTTTCAACTCAGGTTAGAATTCATTTTGTGTGAAAGAACACCACCACAGGTATTTCACAGATAAGCAACAAGGCTGTTTCTTCCTACTAGAAGTATGAAATTAGGACTGCCAATGTCCCCCAAGACCACGTTTGCTCTTTGACTGCCCCTGTGGAGCCTGTTGTTCATACGAAAAAAGGGAACTGCTGTTTCACAGCCGTGATGAAATGCATGGCAATGTACTTGGCAATGAGGGTGCTGAACGCCGACACCTTGCAAATTTAGCTGTGCTAGCGAAAGACATTATCACCTTTTTTCTTTTTCCCACCCTTCTGCAAAAGGTTGCTGCCCCCACAGCACAAATCAGTGGATAAGAGCACGCTCTGTGCCTTGCCCAGCCTGGAGTTAGTGCCAACTCCCTCTCATGAGCCAACTTAAGACTCCGAAATCTGCACTGCAGTGGGAGAGGTGCAGAGCCAGCTCCTCTGACGGCTCGGGGGTGCGGAGCTGTCCCTGTCAGCAGCGCTGGTATAGCTGTCTCTGCCCTGTGGATCAGCTTCCTCCTGACAACTCGCAAGGGCAAAAAGGAAGTTTTGAGATGTCTTCCACCTTCAGACCTTTCTCATGACGCAGTAACTAAGAAGTTTCCTTTCCTATGAACGTCCTTCAGCTAAACGTTTGATTTTGTAACAGGTCATGTTGAAAAAAAGGCAAAATAGAGGAATTTTAAAGCTAATAGCTTTTTAATATACATTAGCTTTTACATGAGTATTTCCTTAGTATCAGATGAAGCCTAATGAAATCAAAGTTAATCAAATCTGAGTTTCATCTCAGTTTTCCTCAAAAACCCAGTATTCTTCCTCTGCTATATTAGACTATGTTATACTGTAGCTGTGACATAGTGTACTCTATTAGAGATTTTCTGTACCTGGTAAAAAGAAACATGTCTAAATATGTTTGAACTTTCCTGATGAGTTTTTAACACAAACTAACAACAGCAGAAAGTGAGAAATACCTAAATTTTAAAGGTCTCTGTCACTTTTCCTCCTCAAATAACTATTGCTAAACTTGCAGCAAGGTCAACTGCTTCATGACATATACAATTGAACTTCTTCTAAAACAGCATTTATCACGGAAAACAAGCTTGTATGAAGACTTACAAGATATGGTCATATATGGATGTGATATTACATAAGCACTGTAGCTTGATTAGTGACTTCATCAACAAATGGATTTACTCCAATTTCACAGGTGGGTTTTGCAACAAATTTCCTCCTAAATCACTTGTGGTACCTACCCTGTCCTACACACACACACAGATGGTATCAATAGCAGAGCAATAAGTATGCCACTGAGCTAGATGGCTGCTTATTTATTGTGCTTAACTATTCACAAACACAGTAATGGCACAGATAAATTAAAAGGGAATAAAATAGAATTTTCATAAATATTTGGCTTCTATATCATTAAAAATGTTCTCCTCCTCTTCCTGGAAGAAGTTTGTACATCAGCTTTTAATAAGGCATTGTATCTCGTTGACTGGATCCTTCAGACAGCCAAGAGACTGTATCTGCAAGAGATTCCCCTGAAGTTCATTTTGAAATTGAAAATGCTTACTATAGAATTGAAATAATATCATGGGGCTTAGAGCAAAGATTTACCTATTATCTCCAATGGATGCAATCCTAAGTAGACCTTTATTTATTTCACATCAGTCACATGGTTTATATCACTTTGAGATATGCAGAATAAAGTTTATTTAAAAAGTTCTCCATCTTGTCCCCATGGACTACGCTTTCAAGAAAGCAAAGTTTATTATGTACATTTATACCTATACATCAACTAAATAGGTATTGTTCTTGTCTAGCAAGTCTGAGACTGACTGAAAAATGCTCTGCAAGAACAGGAACCAGGTCACTGAAATTCCCATTTGGGGCTGAGATTTTCCCACTGTACACAGAGAGATTTGTGAGAAACCTACCACAAATAACTTAAAAATTTCTAACACTCAGTGTAAAGACCCAGATTTCCTAAAAGACAGGAAGAGGAAGGCATAACTGCCTTTTTTTCAGGCTGTGATTCCTTGGCAGCTGCAGGCAGGCTCACAGTCACTGCTGGAATCCTGGGTTTCTGTCCCTTCCTGGCACTTATCTGTGACGAGCTCCTTCAGTTTGCAAAACCAAACTATTAACACAAGACCATAACCCTTTAGATTAGCTTTCTGCCTATTTGCTACACTGAAATGGTTTATTCTTTCAAAAAGGGCAGAGGGAAAGGAGCACAGCTTGCATTCAAGGGCAGCATTTATTTTTGGTTTCTGCCATTTGTGAGGTGATGGTCAGATCCTGAATGAGCCCAGACAGCGAGGGGGGACACGGGATGGGAAGAGCCCATCCCACAGCAGATGTGGCATAATGCATCCCAACACGCTGCTCCTCAGTCATGCCTTCTCTTCAGCATTCTCTCTTGTCACATACATTTGTTTTCTTTTAAACAAAAAAGGGAAAGAATTTTCTGGTGCAAAACCTTCAGCATTTCCCCTTACATCAGAATACAACCTCCAAATTTGATATTAGTGGCACAGCTCAATAGATTTTCAGACAGTATGTAGGTAAGTGTGGGCAGATGATCAAAGAAGTTACTATTAGAATACTATAAATGTAAATATTATAAATACACTATTGTATTTTTCCCCCTTCCAAGTTCCTCTTGGCTGTAAATTCTCTTTGCTTCCAGTACTGGTTGAGGTTTTGCTATATATGGAGGAATACACACCTATAAAAATTATTGAAAAACGTAGGTGCCATCTTCCACAAATTCTGGGAACATCGTGCTCAACTCAAAAATCTCCCTGCAGAGAGGTTACAAATAAACTCACATAGAGTGCATTTATGATGTGCCCGCATGCAGCAAGCTTCCTCTACCTCCAGTGCTAAAATGATTACTGCTCTGCAGGAAAAATTCTTTCGAAAACTTAAAAGCTGAGCTGCTTCTGACTCCTCCTTTCAGTGATTTCAGCTGAAAGTCTGCAGACACTCTGAGTTACTGAACAGCATCCCAAAGGAAAATGCTAAAGGATCAAAATTAAATGCATTTGGGTCACAACCATGCTCTCCACTCCCATGCAGCACCTCTCACGTACACTGCACTAAGGTCCCTGACCTCCAGGCAGAGGAACATCAGCCATGGTGGCTCTGGGACAGACCCAGACTCTGCCATTCCCTAGAAATGCTCAGGCCATCATCTCCAGAAAAGATTCATAGAATGGTTTGGGTAAGGGAAAGGACCTTGAAGGTCATCTCGTTCCAACCCCGCTGTGCCATGGACAGGGACACCTTGCACTAGACCAAGTTACCCAGAGCCTCATCCAGCCTGGCCTTGAATGCCTCCAGGCATGGAGACTGAACCAAAATCATGCCATCATGATGTTGGATCATCCCAAAAATTTAAAAAAATGAGCAAATCATATGCCAGTACTCAAACTATACTTAAACCATATTTTTTTGCTAATGAAGACATATCCTTGGCACCTGCATGCTAAGAGCAAACTCCATTTTGGCAAGCTTTGGGAGGAAAAAAAAAATTAAAGATTTTTTTTTTCCTTCCTGCTCCTCTTGAAAAAGAAAAAAAAAAGTTTTTTCCACATTTTATCTGTCTTCAAGGTCTGATATTGAGACATACAGATATCCCAGCTACACACAACTAAAGAGTACCCTCTTACATTCCCTCCATATTTAGCTTAATTCATGCCAAATAGTTCAGGGTTGGCTGGCGCAAAACCAAGGAAAAACAATGGCACTGAATCTGCTGCTTTCATACTCAGCACGATCAAGGCTTTTATATCACACAGGAGTGAAAACCATTAAGATTTCACTCAAACACCATAAGCTCCTACAGCACTCAGCAATAATTCCAGAGGCACTGGGTGAATTCTACTGCCAGCACTTGAGAGCACACCGACAGCTACTTCCAAGCATGTCCTTTGAAGCAACACTCAGGCCTCTCAAGGACTGTTGGCTTTGATTTCCTACCAGTCACATCCATACTCTCATGTGTGTAACAGATCCGATCTACAGAAATTTTAAAGCCTGCTTTGCTGAAAACAGATCAATGAAAAACCAGCACTTGAGAAGCTGGTCACACTGCAGATAATCATAGAGGAGGAACCAAGAGCACTTTGTAGTTGAAATGGAATTAAAAATGAGCAACCTCCTACAATGAGTACAAATTGATGACGAAAACATCAGTGGACTACACGAACGTGCAAAGGAATTTTTCATCTTAAGTATTTACTCTCCCACCATAATAAGACTATCTCTCACAGTCTTTGAGAAAATCGCTGTCCCTATGCAACAAGTTTGACATTTCTCTTTTGATACCATCTTGCCAATATAGTCCAACGGGATTAATAGGCTGTTTAGGAAAAATAATTGAAAATAGTAGGGGAAAATCAGGATATGAGTAATACTGTTGATTCTAGTACCAGGTGTTCTACAAAAAAGTATTAAGTTTTTTACTGGACATGATCAGGATCAGTGCTAAAACACAACCCCCTCCCCCCCAAGCATTACTCAGCCCAACAACTTTTCCCTCATCAGGCTTATCCTTATCACCATCAATAATAATTTTCTGCACAGCAGAAGTGTCTCCAGGCTCGTAATCACTGCCAGGCTCCTCTGGCAAAAAAATCACTTCCTGACTCACTCTAACAGCTTTAGAGAGGCTCTGACAAGCATGGCAGTGATATGCTGACAACCATTTTGAAACTTAAAGAGCTGGTTATAGGCATACACTTAAAAAAAAAAAAAAAGTTTTCTGTTTTAAAAATGCACATTTATTTTTAGAGAAATATTATTCCTAGTTAAGTTGGTACAAAAAAAAAATAATCTTTTCATCTTTAGGAAAGGAAAGGAGATAAAAATGATGGAATAGGTTTATAGAGTCCTGTAGAAAAATGTGTCTAGAACTACATGATTTTTCTTAGTGAGTAATACTGATTTTGGGGTCAGGAAGGCAGTGCACAGTGTCATTTTATGGAAAAGCTATTTGTTTGAGCCGGTTGAGTCAAGTAGGGGATGACTTGCTAACCCTGCAACAAAAAAAATATTGCCTTGACCAGAATTTCAGCTCCCACACTGCAGGGTCCAAGTACTGGTTGGGTACAGAAACCAATACAGGTTCAGAGCAAGGGACTGAAAAGCATCATAAGTTACAACACTCTGTTCATTGCATATTTCATTCATACAGGAGAGGCAGAACAAAGATGAATTCTATCCCAGACTTCAGAGAAGTGTCACCATGACATTTTCCAGAATACATCAGTCAATTAATCCTTTATGTCCCCTCATATTTTACCTAAAAAAGACTGTCTTATTTCTTCCAAATGAAGTTAGAAAAAGAAATAAAAGCTATGTTGAGGCATAAGATCTATTTCTGTCCTGTATGTTGAACACTTGCAAAGAACAATCAACTCTAAGCCCATGCAATCAAAGCCGTTCAGTAACACCACTGGGTAATTATTACTGATTTACTGCAGTAAACAGGTATTGGTCGAGCGCAGAGGAGGGTAACAAGGTTTTGGAGACTAACCAATGGGACAGTTATGGGCTGAGACAGCGCACAAACTGCATAAATTTGGGGAAGAGTCAAGTACAAAGGGTCCATCTGAGGTTTAACTACAGCACAATTCACCTGTATAGACAAATATAAGGCAGGAAAGTCTCTGTCTTTACATATATTCTGAACAGAAGGAAATCTTCTATCTAACTTGTCTTGTAAAATATTAAGAGCAACAAACAAATTTCCAAACATACCCAACCTAGAAACAAGAAAAACAAGATGACTTGAGGATTTTCTTTTTTTAAAAAAGAACTACAGACTATTCTCAAATTCTGTTTTCTTTCATTTCAATGATACAGCTAATTCCAATCTAGAGGAATTTTTCTCCATCTCTTTTCTTTCTCTCATCTCACTTTTTAAATTCTTGGTATCCCAGTGGAAATAGTATTGAACATCCAGAAACTCATTATACCACAATTAAAAACCAGTTTCATTACCTATTTCTCACCATATGTTCAAGTAATTACAATCAGTGTTAAAATCTTGTAATTATGGTTTGCAAAAAAAATTAACTGTATGACAGACACTTCTTTGCCTCATATTTTAGTAATGTTAGTTATTAATTATTTGCACTTCTGCAATGCCTAAAGGCCATTTCAGTAGGAAAATACATGTAGTAAAAAGACAGACCATGAGGGATATCTTTTAAAAAGTGGGCTGTATCTTTCTTAAATCCATCTCATCTAAGATGAGAGATTGCCAAGTTGCACAATTACCATAAAGTATTAATAAAGGTTAAAGTTAGTTTCCTATATTTCCATGTTTTTCCACATTTAGTTCGAATTAATTCTAAATTCTATGAATTTAATATACAACGGACTTAGACCCTTAAGGTTGTTTTCTTAAACTCTACCCTTGTCTCAGCCTGAATTCTTCTGGGACCTTTTTCTCAGATTAAAAAAAGAGGTCTCTCTTCCGCATGAGTTACCTCATTTTTTATTTTACTTCTTTAAATTTATATTTTCTAAGAGATAATAACAAATAGAAAAAAATCAATTTCCCCAACTTCCACCACTTTAGATTCTCAAGCAACTAAGGATATTCATATACATATATAGAACTGCACTGTGCCTGAACTAAAGAAACAAGAGTTTAGCTCCAACAAAGTTGTTCTAAAATACGTCTGCTGTTTTTCTTCTTTCATAAATAAATGGAATTAGTCTTCATGGATTCCACAGTAGAATTCTTATTCACTCATCTTCTTCACTAAAATTACATAGTACTTTTTTTTACAGAACCTTTCATGACGATAAAGTATAAGCGACTACTGTGAAGTCTTCGTTTCTAATGATCAACCCTTACGCAGAGAAATCCTTATTGCATTTAGATTCAGGTTTCATCACCTTTGTTTCATACAGATGCTTTAACTGATAAGCTGTCATGGTGGATGACATGCTTTTAACAGCAACACAGTCAGCATCCTTCTAAAATTAAGTCCCTCAGAGTTTCTGATCTTTAGCATACACGTGAATCTTTCCAGAGAAAGAAAGCCCGTTCTTTCTATCATCTTTGAATATTAGTAATTCCAATATTCATCTAATTTATCTACAGCATCTGCATTTTTTCCCCCCCATAAATGGGTTGGAAGGGTGGGGTGTTTGTTGCTGTTTTAGTTTTAAATTACAAATGATCAGGATGATATTTTAAAATTGTTCTGATACATCTAATTTTTAGAGCTATTAAACAAAATTATCTTAGCACAAGTGCATAAGAAGGCAACAGAAAATTACCATGACATCTCTGCTTGGAGCTGTGGACATTTTCCTACACTTCAAAAAATGAGGAAGCATTTTCCCATCTAACTCTCTAGAAAACTGTTTCTTTGGTGCTTTGGCCACCCACTGACATTCTTACACACTTGCCTGTTAATTTTCATCGTATTTCTAGCAGGCATACTCTGAAATCTGTGTATATACATAGATGAATTTACATACATATATGTGTGCACATATATAAAATGTAATCACAACAGAAAGGACCACCACTTCAAAATAAAACATCTCCCAGGTTTTCCCTTCTGAAATGAAGTTAACAAAAGATGAAATCACTAAATATTTCAGTACCTCTGAAGAAACATTACCACCAAAAAACTGTTCTTAATCATGTATGATAATTTTTAATCATGACCTGATTCTTTAATCCTCCTGAACTCTGAACTCACAGCACTTCTGGGAAACAATGTTCCTTTTCAGGCTTCATAAGAGATCTCTTGAAGACAGAGTAAAAATTGAAGATCATCAACTAAAATTTAAATTCTACCACTCTCAAATGTTCCCAAAATCTCCTGTAACCTATGTATCTATTGTCTGTTCCTGAAGAGTGGGATGCAACGTACTCAAACGTTAAAATACACACCTTAAAGACAAAGGCAATACATTAAGAAGATGCCAAACCATTTAGTTAATTGCTTCTGAGATGCAGAATAAATAATAATCCTTCACTACTCCATGCATTGATATTCAAAATCTTCACATGCATGATACTTTAAAATATTTCTTTATTAAATATAATTTTATTTTTCCTTTTGGGTTAAAATTTAGAAGCAGATACGAGCAGTCAAGGCCCCCAAAAATGGGATTCAAGGGACTCTTTTAAAGCAACAAACAATACTAAAATAATTAGCAAACAGGAATAACATTCCAGGGAGGAAGACAACGATGGTAGGCACAGCATCATTACACGGCTTTACTCCGAGTTGACCACATGTCAGTATGGTCAGCCTACTGCAGCTCTTGTACTGAGATGGAACAGGCAGGGACATTGACTTCCTACGGAGAAATTCTCAAAAACTTCAGTGCCCAAGTTTTGACAGATGACACCCAGTTCCCAAAAAGTCAAAGACATCTTAGAAAACTCCAGTCTGTCATAAACCCAGCACTGGAGATAAAAATAGTGAGCTGCCTGAAGCCCCATGTCAGACTCCACTGCTGAGGGGCTTGTTGCCTTTCAAGAATAGAATCTGCGATGGGGACCACGGATATTTTGGGCTTTTCTGTCTTCTTGTCTGAGCAGAACTCGCCTTTCAGATACTTGGTCCTCTACCCCTTCGGGGAACTTCCCCACAGCATGGAGCCAAAGCTCAAAGCCTGAATTGCCCCCAGGAAGGTCGGAGGGGAGAGGACAGCAGAGAACAGTCACACAACACAGACACTGCTGCTGCACAGCACACTGGCTTCTGCTGCAGGATGGGGTCCTGTTGCACACTCCGGGCTTTGACCATGCAAACCAAATGCTATGGTCTCTCCCAAACTCTTTCCAGGATATTCTAGCACGTGTATATATAATAAAATCAACAATACCCTCACCTACAAACCAAGCGGATCCTTCATGATGCTATCAAATCAGATGATGCAGTAGATATTGTCACACTGGCCAAGACATCGTGTCAGGGCTGCCTGCAGGTGACTGGGCTGCTGCTGAGACCTGAACAGGCAGGGTGTGAGAAGTTGCTGGGCACGGCGTAAGGCAGCTTGCTCACATGACAGCTCACAGGGTAAGCAGCTGACACAAGTTACAGACAACAACAGAAGGGGTTGCTGGCCTTCATAGATAGTTATTGTGTTCTTACATGAGAAACAAACTGCACAGATAACCCAAGTGCAAACATGGGAGAAGATGAAGTTGCCCTCCATGGCCAACAGTACCTAGACCATCAGTTCAGTGCTACCATAAGGCCAAGATCACCTGAAGGAAACAGCAAATTTGGGTATGGATTTACTAAAGTTGGCATCAAGGAGGGAAAAGTAATTATGGATAGGTTAACTGGAAGAAGGACAGAGACAGGAAATACAAAGGTGATGAAAAAGTGAAAAAATAAGAGGAAACAAAATAAAGATCGCCAATGTCCCTTGTAATCAGGGCTTTCTGGGGTTACACTGTGCTCCACCCCTGCAGACTTACTAAGTACAATAAAGTAAACCTGTTTTTCTGAAACATCACAGGGGTTAAATGCATTTCTACAGTGAGGAGGAGCACGAGCATGGCAAGAGGGGATACTTCCCCCTGCCACCACAAGGGAGCTCTAAGGGGGCTGATCCAGCATCCTGTTATAACCTTTCTCAGTGACAGGTACAGTACTCACAGCATCACCCTCTACCCAGTCATTTCCCAATACACTGCTGTATCCTGTCCATCTGTATGTTCTACATCTGTTAAAAGTTATGTTTTAGGAAGGAGAGTGATATTACTGTAGTTAGTTTACAAGCAGCTAGGCTGTCACTACAGAAAAGTATAATTAGATTTTCCATTATAGGTTGATTTGACAGAGTGCTTTTCTCTCTTTAGTTTATGATGGGATCACACTATATAGAATTGTCATTCAATATATGACAGATTACTGATTTAGTTTCATGATTATTTATTGGGTTACATAGTTAGGAACACAACATGAATTTTACACTTGTTAATGAAGTATCTGAAGATTTAAACTAGTCTTTCCAAATTTTTGGAAGTGCTTTCTTTTTAAGACTGTATACTTTAATTTACTTTCAATTTACTGTGTAACCATGGCTTCTTCTACCTTAAATAAAATATTTCAATATTTAATGGACAATACAGATGACCTGGATCCTACAGTTTGTTTTTCCTGACAACTATATCCATAGATATGAACAATCTTCTGACTCATTTTGTCAGAGATGCAAGGGATTACTTTGTTTTCTGTTGCAGACACCCCTCAGCATGACCCTTTCATTCCAGAGTTAACCTATCTGTATCGCCAACCCATTAAATTAAATGAATTGTCAAAGTTGAATCTGACAATTCTGGGTAAAAAGCCATTCATCAAGAGATTTTTAATGTAACTGTTAAGTGAACAATGAGAACTTAAAGTAGCAATATTAAGGTCTGTAAAAGCAGTGCCAATTAGCAGTGTAATATTTCTAATGTCATACTTTTCCAGCTCCTAATAGCGCCATTCATTTAACATGTTCACTAGTGGCTTAACCTGAAAGCTTTATGGCAAACATCATGAGCTTTGATATAGTTCAGAGGATAATTTTTTCCAGTTTGTATTTTCAAAGATTAGCCAATCTTTTTATAAATTGCATGTTCAAATATAGTATCTAATATGTACAGACAGAAATCTCCCACAGCTGAATTATCCTTCAATATCCAGCCATAATACAGGTAGTTCCCAGGTAGTTCTATAGTAACTCTAGCAACACCCATTACCTCTCCTTCCTGCCTCTCCCCATCACGGTTCAGTTAGTCCAAAGATATCTTCAAAACCACTTTGTTTGAAATCTGGAAGCTACATGCAAATAGGGGAGAACTCACACCTATGTTATTGTTCTTGACTTCTTTACATTTCAGATACCAGAAGAATCTTGTCTGCTTATTCCTGATTTTGTTGCCATCCTCACCCAAAGACTTACTCAGTCCTCCAGATGTCAGTCTGGAGTTCTCAGTCCTCACACTGTACAGTCTGCTGGCAGTCAGCCCCAGCATCCCCATGGTTTGGTCACTGAAATATTTCCAAGGCCACAGGCAAAGCGACATTCTTGACATTCTCATCACGGGGACATACATGGTTCCTGAGAAATGTCACTCTAAACACCTGAATTCTCAACTTCAGTACTGCTTTCACTACTTTTTGTCCCTTGGAAGACTCAAAGCAGTAGATACCCAATACTGAAAATACAGTTCTATTAACAAAAGATAAGGCCATACTGAGTGCAAAGTCTCATTCCTACTGGTAACCACAGAGGTTTCAAAAAGTTAAGGAACTGAAACACGAGAGTCTGCATAAACCTGTGCATGCAAATGATGCTTGTGATAAAAATTACTACAGATTTGAGCCCTTTTGGCTGTAGCAGCAGAATAGTCCCAAATTTCCTAGAGAAAAATCAGCACAAGTATCAAAGGGCCCTGTCTTAATGCACTTCAAGGATGAGACACTATGTGACTGAGCACAGTGAGGAACAACAGGAAAATATTTAAGACTTAATCAGGCCAACTTTTCCTTCCTGATGTTAGTTCATTAGTCTCTGCACCTCTTCAAAGTTGTCACAACAGGACTTGTCTTCTCAACTGTTTAAATGTTAAAAGAACAAAGAAATTTATAAATCATTTTCTTTTTCCCTGCTCCCCCACAAATTGCCCAGAATATTCACAGGTTCTGCTAGATCCTGTAATCACTGAAGTTATGTAAAATAAAGTCATCCTACTAAACTTTAGCCTCTACATGCAAGTAAGCTGCTTTGGTAAGCTCAAGCCAAACCAGGCAAATAAAACACTTCAGTTTACTCTATAAACAATGAAAAACTTTGTTTCATGAACTAATATTCTCAACATTAACATTTTTCAGAGATTTCTCTTTCTCAGAATGAAAAAATAAAGACTTAATTTCATGTAAAAGTAAAAAAAAAAAAAAAAAAAAAACCACAGTTTATCTTGCTTGTTTCATACAGAACTCATGAAAACACCCAATGCAAATTCCAATAGACTTGTTTTCTGTTGGGTTCACAAAAGACTTGAACATAAACTAATGAGATGATTTTGTGAAAATGTAAATAGATTTTTTTTTTTAAATCAGCAATAAAAGAAAACCTTCTTCCATTCTCATTACAGGAAAAGTGTGCACTTAAATTATTTACAATTGGTTTGTTTGGGGGTTTTTTGCCATTAAAATACCATTTGATTTCTTCTTGTTCTCAGTTTGTTTAGGGAACAGAAAAGAAACAAATCATTTTTCATTTCAATAAATCAGTTAAAAACTTGCTGACTTTCTGCATAATTTAATACAGAATATTTATAGCTTCAAATGAATTAATCACACAGGCAAATTACAGACATCATTAGTCAATTATGCACACCACCACAGGGCGTGCAAATGCAAGACTAATCATACAAGATGTCTTCAAGTGTTACTGAAAAGAAGGTTAAAAACTACAGGTTAAAATCATAATCGTCACAAATACCTCAAATTCCTTTAAGTTTGCAGGATTTCCCTCCAGTGGAAGGAAATCAAAACTTACCTACATACCTGTAAGCTTTTTAATAATTTAATTTCTTGCAAATCTGTTTGTAGAATGTAAATACAATTAGCTCCTCAGCTACAGATTGTTTGGGGGGTTTGGGCACCGGAAGCCTTAGCTGCATATTTGATTAAATAATTATTTCCTTCACCTGCTGCACATTTCAATGCAATGGCAGTTCTTTGGAGAGAAGTGGTTTTTGTGTCAGAAAACAGCTTCTTTAAGATGCCCAGCAGAGCCAAGAAGGCGTATTCAGATGTGTGTAATTAAAATCTTTATCTAAGAAAATAATTAAAAGTTTTATTTAATTAAAACATTAAATTTGAAAGTTCTGTACACAGCTAAAGACACTTTCTGCAGCATAGCTACACCAACTACAAGTGTTACATTCCACTATATATAATTGGCCTTTTTGAGTCGGTAATTCCCTTCTTTGTCTTAGAAATTACTTTGAGGCACATTAAGATCCAAAGAAATGAAATGCAGAGATGGGTTATCTAATTTGGAGCAGCCCCAGCATGGCTACATGAGATGGTGGCAGCACATCACAGCTACTTTATCAGGGCCCGAAAGTGGGGCCACTTGTTTCCAGTATAGCCTTATACTGGAAATACATGCTGCTTCTGAGCCTAATTTCCTTGCAGTCACATTATTTATTTCTGTATCCTGCTGTATCCATGGGCTGGCCTGGGCAGGATGCCCCATTGCAGGTGTCCTGCCACAGAACCTCTTCTCAGAAAGGAAAAGACTAAATTTCTTAGGTATTTTTCTCTGTAACTGGCTTCAGTGCCACCATCTTGACCCTCACAAACACACACCATGAAATCTTTTGTGTCTTTAAGTGATCAAACATCAGCTGCAGGGGAAGAGTCATAGAATGATATGAGTTGGAAAAGACCTCTTAGATCGTAGAGTTTAAATGGATGATGCGTCCAGAGACAAAAAACTCACATGACTAAGCTGAGATAGTCAGGCTGGTATTGGTTCTTAAAGTAAAAATTTTAATTAAATAATATTAATTCTTCATGGGTTTCATTTAGCTGTTTACATCAATATTTTCATAATAAAAACCATTACGCATCTATTGAGCAACATACTGATCTGCCTTAACTTGTCTGGAGAAAGACAGCTCTGTGTTTGTGCAAAACTGTATAGCCTCCCTTTAGTTATTCCTCAAATCCTCTCCTGTCACCACAGAAATCATTTTTAGTTGCTCAGTGGGGTTAAGGTCAAAATACCACAAGGCCACTCTGTCCTAACTCAGTTCTTCATTTCATCAAGTTCACATCTTGCTCTTTCCTTTTTCTCCTCTCTTCTTCACATAAGTTTAATCTTTACCCTCAGCCCACTATTTATATTATCAGCTATTTTTCCAGTCATACAGCTAAATTTAAAAACATAAAATAGTGCAGTTTGTGGCTGTCTGACCAGTTCAGTTTTTTTCACGGGATTCAATCATAAAAATTGTTTAGCTTGTGCACCTTTGCACCAGCACTTCGAAAAGCAACTAAGCATTCCAAGGGAGTTTGCACTTCCTTTGGTTACTTCCCCTGGTGCAGAGTCTCTCTTAAGTGTTTCAGAGTGACCAGACAGAAGTGAATGTTTTATCTGAACTTGGCAATAGAATGTATCTCATTAACTCCTGAATTTAAAAACAATACTACAAAGAGCCATTGCAAAGCTTTTCCTCTCATTTCGTGCATAAGTCAATAAACCCCTTAACATTAAAAATTAGTGAGCCTAACTATGCTGCAAAGGAAGGCATTAAATACCACTGCAACAATAAGTGTAAAAACCAAACTTGTTAAAGTTCACAGGAACAAGAAATTAAAGATTGATAGCAGTGCTATCACTGAAACCCTGCACACATTCACCTGCATACAGCACAGCTTAAAACAAGCTACGTGGAAACAAAATTAGCATAAGAACTGTGACATTTTATGAGGTGTTTCCACATTCTGTATTGAGAATGAAATAAACCTAATCAAAAGAAAAACAGAAATAGGGAGGGGTGTCTTGGTTTTGCATGATTTGCTATCACTACAGGTTTTAAGGAAAACACTAAAACATGCCTGTCTCATACGGTTTTTTCTGAGTTTTGAGACATTTTAGGCACACTTGAAAGCACACAACTAAGAAATATATTTTTCTTGTGACATTCATGCAGTGGAGGAATTCACTAAAAGCCAAAAAAATCACTATTGCAAACAAGGAGCACAGATTGACAAGGAAGGTCAAGTTCATACTCCAGCTATATCTCAGTGATTAAGCAGATCCTGCCAACTTTTCTTTAAACACAAATGTTGGTAGAAGGAAATAAAGGGAATAAGTCCATTGATAGGGGAAGAAGGAAAGAGAAATTACTATAGGCCATAAGCTCACTTGTGAAAGGTCCTACCATCAGATTGCTTTCATTTTGCAACTGCAAAGGAAAATAAAAAGATCCAGTTTCAAAATTTATAAGTGTATAT
This sequence comes from Empidonax traillii, assembly GCF_003031625.1. NCBI lineage: Eukaryota > Metazoa > Chordata > Aves > Passeriformes > Tyrannidae > Empidonax > Empidonax traillii. The sequence goes on from NW_020956482.1 coordinate 103,483, forward strand.
ATTTAGAGGTAAGGTGTCTGCTTTAATGTTTCTACTGAAACCTGTTATACTAAAACTAAATAATAATAATTAGGTAGAGCCATTCTTTCACATTAAATTCAAAAGAATCTGACCTCAAACACCAACCTGTCAAATATCTATGGTTCTATATTGAAAGCTGAAGAGTTGGGGAATTTTAAGCTTAGCTTTACAAATGAAGACCTTGAAAATCTCACTTAAATATCAGCTTGCATTTTTGAGCTCTGTGTTTAGTTTAGCTGTTGACCAGGAGATGGCAGCAGTTCCCACTGAATTTATTTACATGACTACGAAATTACAGCATATTAAATCCAAAACAAATATGAACCATATGCAGATTATAAATATGAAATCATAAATCCTGCAGATGCTCTTAAAATATAATTCTTCATCAGGGGACTGTATTATATGTGTATTTCTATGGTGATCATTTGCTTCTGGGTCACCTTCAGAAATGAATTAAAAATTGATGTATTTTCATATGCCGTGGCATATTCTTTGCAAGTCAGAAACCAATGATTTATTCCCTTATTTATAGATTCAGTAATAATACACTGCAGAACGTGGAATGATCTGTGGGCAGTGGGGGATAAAAGTTTTAAAGCGTGATTTACAGCTGTAAGGAAGGAAATATCCACAAGTCAAGGATAAAGATGGGATACAGGGTATGAGGGTGTTACTAGTCTAAAGGAACTGGACTTTGAGGGGAGGAGGGGATGGGATAACAACTTTACTCCTGGAAATATGGAGCAGAGATCTGGAGAAAGAGGGATGAAACCGAAAAACAGAACACAGGAGGACCTCTGTAACCTCTTTAAAAACTAAAATCTTATGTAAATCCGAAAACAAGCTGCTTCAAATCATGACTAGTGTACAAACACATGAAAAAAAATGCAATTCAGAAATGTGAGCAGCACAACGGATTTTAAGGTGCAGCTCATTAACGATTGCCGCTGTAAGGGACAAGGGTATCAGAATCAAGAGGATGCTTAAGTTTTTTCTTCCCATGGACAATGTGACAGTTTCAGCTGCTTTCACAGGCCTCATCATTATACCAGTGCAATCCTGTCAGCTGCTGTAAAATCAGTACATTACCTCCCTCACAGTGGGCAAAGCACACCTTGCAGGGTCAGTCACCACTGCCATAAGCAACTCAAGGAAAACTCATCTACCCATTCATAAACTGGAATATTGCTTACCACAACAGAGCAAGAGCAACAGCACAAACATATAAACACGAGTCACAGCAGTGCTGGAAATTTCATCTCCTCAGATTAATGTATGTACTGACAAGCAGTATCTTCAGCCACTGATGAGTAGTAATAGAAAGGCCTGGGTTGGAAGGGACCTCCAAGATCATCTGGTTCCAACTCCCCTGCCATGGGCAAGGACATCTTTGACTAGACCAGGTTGCTCAGAGCTCCATCCAACGTGGCCTTGAACACTGCCAGGAACAGGGCAGCCACAGCTTCTCTGGGAAACCTGTTCCAGTGCCTCACCACCTCACAGGGAAGAATTTTTAACTCGTGATCTGATCTGAACCTACTCCCAGTATTCTGTATATGGTTGCTCAAAACATCATTTGGCATCAGCCTCTCACCAACCCAGATTTTCTGCCACAATATTCAGTCTTTTCTCAAAAGCTTCTGCTAAGTATTGTGGTGTTTCAATGCACCAAACTTACAGGTTCTAGGCAGGAAAAAAAATATAAGCAGGAACTTCCTTTATTAAAAGTTGGATCATGGAAATCACGAGATTTGAGAGTTTGTCTGTTATTTGCAGAAACAAACAAACCAAAAAGGCAAATCAGCAGAAAATCTAGTGTATAATATTTCAGTTGCTTCCTTTCTGACTGCACTGTCTTTTTGGCTCCTTAATTTAGGAAACTACTAACAGTACTACGTGACTGAGAACATGGAAGTCAACCTTTAACAACTGAATGGTCTCATGTTCTTCAAACTGCAGTTAGCAAGAGCTAATGGTGTCTGACACCTGCTGAAAGGTTTAGCCATACTTGCAGATGGCATTTGATGAATAATTATGTCTTTGGAATGACAAATCAGCGGTCATTTGCGTTTGCTAGGAGTGCTAGACCTCCAGATACTGCAGAATAAAAAAAAAAATAGCTCTACATCCTGCTGTCTACCTTTCTTCTAATGTATTTGTTTATTTTTAAATGTGAGAATGCCTAATCTGTCATATCTCATGAGGCTGAAAGCCTGTCATATCACTTCTTTACTAGCTAAATGAAGCAAACAAATGAAGAGCATGCTGTAACATGGGGTAGAAAAACATCAATATTCTGACAAGAATGAAATTTTAGGACCTTTTTCTCTGGCCTCAGAAGGAGACACTTCATTATGCTGGCAGAAGGAGAGGCCAAAAGAGGAGACAATTGGCTGACACGCAGCCCAGACAACAGGAGGGTCACGCTGTTTTGGCAGGTGGAAGCCTTACGAACACGGGGCAGAATTTACAAATACCACTTCCTCATGTGAAAGCATCTGCCAGTCCATCAGTAAAGCAATGTACATCTTTGTGCCTGTCAGATCTGTCTCAGTTTGTCTGACGCCCTCCTTGCCACACATACTCATGCAACTACGTGCTTTCACAAGGCAAAAACATCACATGCTTTGTTTCAAGACTAATCAGCTGCAGTGTGTTTGTGACAATGCATAAATCCCACTCAGAACTCCAGGCAGTGGAAGCAGAAGCAACTTCACAGACAGCCACAGCTGTGCAACAAGTATTGATCCAGCTGCAAGGAAAATGGAAGGTCACAATTACATAAAGTGAGTCAAAACAGTTTTTTTTTTAATACACCCTAGAGTTGGGCTACTTTTTCCAAGAATAGCAAAGTTTATTTTCTCCCTATGAACAAAGTTGGGGTTTTTTTTTCAGAATGTTAATTTAAAGTTATCTTATGCAACAACACTGTGAAGAAACAAGAATTCTGTGAAATTTTGCACTGTCAGTTTCTTGCCAGAAATAGAACTTTTAAAGCTAATCTTCCATAATGTATTTCACAAAGTTCTCCTCAGCAGATTATAATTACATGATTTCTGACACCTGCTGGTAATTTGACTTCTTAGGCCAATGTTTTCTATTTATAACTCTTTACTGAAATAAACAAAAAAATACCCTCTACTAAAATAATTTGTCCGTTCATTACTGAACTAAAAAAGTGACTTCAATAGATCTTTAAAAAAGGCTTTAGAAAGTATGCATCTTATATTTTTTCTCTCAAAGGTTTAAATCTCCTATATTAACATATTCCTAATCTTTACCACTTGATAATAAGAACAATCTACTACATATTAGTAATTGGGGCTGAGGCATGGGAAATACTGATAGTTTTTGTATTTTTGAAACATGGAATGGGGGCTTTGGTCAGTTCATCACATCTCTCTGCTGCCCCTTACTGCTCACACTGCCACAGTCCTCTACTAACTTGTCCAATGGGAGCCCTTCCCACGGACTACAGTTCGTCACAAACTACTCCACCATGGGTCCCTCCCACAGGATGCAGCCCTGCTGTACAGGCGTGGGCTTTCCATGGGGTCACACGTCCAGCCCCTGCTCCATCAAGGGCTTCCCACAAGGTCACAGCCTCCTTCAGGCATTCACCTGCTCTGGCATGGGGTCAGCCACGAGCTGCAGCTGGATCTCCATGGGCTGCAGGACAATCTGCTCCAACACCTGGAGCAGCTCCTCCAGCTGGCACTGCCTGTATCAATCATGGGAGAATCACAGAATATGCCGAGTTGGAAAGAACCCACGAGTATCAAGTTCAACTCTTGGCCCTGTACAGGACCACCCCTAAGCATCACACCATGTGTGCTTCTGACACCTTATACTCAGACTTTTATGTCTGGTCATTAGAATCACACAAACCAATGCTTTAACTTAAACTTCTGTCTTGAAAACACATTTTTCTTTCCTTTCATAGTTCTCCTCTCAATAACAAACAAGACCTATGTGGGTCTTTGGCAGTTTTTGCTTTTATCACCCTGAAGTAAGAAGCCCAAGACCATAGACATAGTGAAATTGAAAAAAAAAAAATCCACAAAAAAGATCAGTAGCTAGTTGTTTTCTTAAGTAAAATGACAAGTACCTGATTTATTTAAATGCAACAGGTAAGTGATAAGGAAAAACGTGTGTGGTGAAACACACCGAGACCTTTCTTTGCTGGGAGGCAATTGCAGATATAACCAAGTGACAGCCTCCTGCTGAAAATGCTTTTCAAAAGGAGCCTTTTGTACAGAAATCCACACATCATTCAGCTTTGCTGAATGCTGAAATGAAAAATAGATGCCTAGTGTCATACAGCTATACACTGCTTATGAGTGAAAATGTGATCATTTTGCATTAACTTGCCCCACAGCACTGGAGTTCCATCAAAGCATCAGAAGGAAATTAATGCTTTCATATAGCACCCAAGAAAAATATGAGATGTTGCTCACTTTGCCCTCCAGACAAAGAGGTATACACCAGTAGCTGAGAGGTAATAGCTTTCAGAAGAGAACATGAACTCTAGACTTTTATTAAAATCATTATTTAATGTGCAAAAAAATAATGAAGCCACAGCCTTGGCATTTAAAACAGCAATTTGTAGTCATTACATCTTACATCATGAGGCTTATTTTGTAAAAAGCCAGTCTTTCTCAAATTAAAAATTCATCATAAACTCCCACAGATTATGTAGTCCTTTAAATGATGCCATTTCATACAGATTTATTCCAGCTAAACAAAGAGCCAGTAAAGTGGCACACATAAAACATCAATTTCACTGCTTTCTCTCTGGAAAGACCTTTCTACTCCTCAGACTGTTACGAAATCTCACACGAGGCTTGACTAATGCATGGATATTTTAGTAATTTCACCTTCCAGGGACATTTTAGACCTTAATTTGTCATTCTACTTGCCCCCACTGTAGAGTGAACTGTAAAAAAACCTTTAATAGAAGGTTTATTTCTTCTCTTTTCATACTTAGAACAGCAGTTTGCAAAGTGAGTGACAGTAAGATGACAACAAGCCTAAGTGGATCCCTCTAACTGATGAGCATTTAATCCATTATGAATATTAGATTTATTTTGATGGAAAAATAGGCAGTTAAAATGTGTTCCTCTCCAGTAACAATCCTGTTAAGAACTTGTGTGGCAAAGTGATGCAGCCCTATGTAAACTGATGTGTTAATTCTGCTTTATATAAAACTGTTACGCCTGATTTTCTTAAAGCAAAGTAATTTTTACTACACATCATAGCACAAGAATATTTTCATGTTTTATTAGATAAATCCCTTGTAAGATGACCGTGGCCTGACAAGAAGATGCAAGATTACACATTCCTTCCATATATTCCTAGCAAAAGAATTTACCCAGTAATTTGGGGAAGTGCAAATGAGATTTACATGTGTATCAGCAAGAGAACAAAAATGCGCTGCACGTTTTCTCTCTTTGCTGCTTCAAGACTTTTAATTACCATTTGAGCTATAACACTGTCAAGAAGTTGGGATCCCTTTTGAAAAGAACATTGAAAGAGCCGGTTCCTCCCCCAAATTATTTTAACATATGGACCCGAATCAGCACGTAACGCCACCTGTAATTTAGTTTTTCTGTGTTGAATAGGCATGCTGATTTTGATCCCCCTCCTCCTTTCAGCAGAAACAGTACATTTAAATTAACTTGTTTCAAAGCATGTCCTCTACTGTCTTCCAAACGTCTACACTCAAAACACCTCTCCCACAGACGGCAATGCAGCTTTTTCTATACCCTTTGGTGTTCTGTACACTTGCCACATTAGATTTTAATTAGGGGCTATAGCAAGGGGCTAACCATGTTTTTATTGAGAGACTAAAACACTGCATTTGTTACTATACTTCCCATCTAGCTAAGTGGCTTGTTCTTTAGCTATATTCCAGCGAGTCTCTCCTAGACTTACCTCCACATGCCTGTAAGTACATAAACTTTTTTATTAACCCTACAGAAAAGTTTTTACTCAAGTTCCACAAAACCTCCCCAGGAGTCTCCAAGTCTCCATTGCAAAGCCAACAGGCCTCACACGCTCACTGAAACTGCTGTTTGACAGAGATTTCTGCAAAATTGCGGAGTCGAGTTGGAAAACGGTTTTTCAATAGAGACATAAGATTGCAGGAATCCAGAACTGAACTGCACAATACACAGCCTAGATGATATAAAAATATTTTCAAGCTTGTTCTGTTTAAAAGAAGGCTGCTGTACTCTTAACAACCACCATTTCAGGAACTTAAAAAAGAGAATGGCCCTCAAGACAGACAGGAAAAAAAAATTAGATGAGGTCTCTGATAAGTTTCTATAACCAAATTATGCCAGTGCCCTTTCAAAACTGCAATCTGAAAATCCATTTAAGATACTTAATGAAATATACCACTTAAAGGAAAAGCAAAAGTTAAGAAATTTAATCATTGTTTCCAATTGGAAAGATATAATCTTGCAGTTACTGCACAATACTTCAATCTGAACAGTTTCACAGTGAAGCTGACAGAACCCTGCACTAGCTCACAATGGTTACTGTATGGACATTAGTGATGTTTAGGTCCCTGTTTTATTAGTTTTTTACTCATGAATCTTGGCGTCTTTGAAGGAAATACAAATATTTACTTTTAGCCAAGAAATAGATCACAGAAATTATGAAAATAACCAGTACCTTGATAATTCAGGAACTAGTTAAGGGTTGCTTAATATCTTAGAGTCTAAGAAGTTTTCCTCATAAAACTGTTCTGAATTATTCTGACACTAATGGGAGGTTTATTTTCACATTTCTCAATTTAACTACAGATCTTAAAAAACCCCAAAGAAACCTGAATGTTGATGCACTACCTGTAGAATGAAAAAACCCTGGAAGAACCTGATGTCTAGCAAGGGCAACTGCAAGGCTGCACCACTACCAGAACACTTTGGCATGCTCCTTCGACCTCCACTACACAACATTATTAAGGAGTACTAGAAATCAAGGCACCCCTGCTCAATATCCCTAAGAGAGTGCTGAATCCTCCCAGACAGGCATCTTTTTAAACATTCACCTCCTAATTACCTCCAGTTATATCACCCCAGACTGAGGCAAGGCAGTTTTACAAGGTTGCTGCTCTTTTTAAAAAAGAAGGATCTTTGTAAGTAATCCCAATAGCTAACAGATAAAATTCTCCTTCCATACTGCATACAGCTTCTTGGGTGTTAGTGCTATGGTCTTTAGTGCTTAAATTCCAGCAAAATATTAAAAATTATGGTCTCTTTTCACTATATAAAGACCTACTGTAAGATTTCTAAGAGAGCAAGCATGAGCAGCATTAATAGAGCTATGCCATTTCAAAGGAAAAATGAAATTACTTTTAGAACCATAAAAATGGGTTATTCATTGAAAGTAAAGACAATGAACTGGTCAGGCCAACTGTTATTTTCAGTGTATCTTTTCTCCTACATTGTGCTCACCTTTTCTCCCCAGGCCTAACAAACATTTGAAATTATTATGTATTCAAGAACGGTGTATTTGCTGAAAGAAAGACAAATACTTCTTTAGCTTGAAACTCAATTTGTGGTTGAATGATTAATGTCATCTAGGTCTTGCAATTACATAAGTTTGGATGTCACCCAGGGGGTTCAGGTTGTCATGCCAGTAGAAGTACATATATTTCTTCTCAGTTCAGTGCACCACAGGGCACGTTTCCCTAGATGGAGTACAGGCTCCCTCTATAGTTACAGTCCAGCAGCCAACACTGCCTGGTCTGACCACAACAGCTGAAATTTAAATTCTTGTTTCCTTATGGCAAAGCAAAAAAGGACAAGAAGATATTCCTGCATAATCTGTTGCATCACCTGCCTTCCAGTTACTACTCTGATTGCCATCAGAATTACTTTTTCATAGCTAATTGCTAAATAAAATCAAAAAATATATAACCAAAAAGTGATTAATCAAATACAGAATTTATATTTAGTCACTTTGATCGAGTCTTGCTTCACATTAACATTTCAGATGAACTCTTCTTTTATCGTGGTCTCATTAATATTCTGTTAATATCATCTGTCTTAATTAACAAGCAGTACATACCTTTTGTTCTCTTCCCCATGGTTTATATTTTGTGTCTTTGTTTTCACAAAGTAGATAACACACTATTTCCATCTCCCACAACAATCATATCTACTCTGTGCAAAAAACCAGTCACCCCTCTAGTCTCTAAGTCTGTCGCAGGCCAGGATCCCCAAAAACTACATCTGGCCATTCTAAGCCCGGTGTTTGCTCTGCTGCCAGGCTACCTGACTGCTAAAAGTGACCGTGCTTCTAAGCTCAGTTTGAAATTTAAACTGCAGAAAAACTTGCCTTAGCTTAGCTGTTCTGAGGGGATGAGTTTGCTGCCCACACTCATGTTCCTGACCTCTGCACTCCATGCTCCCCTAGCCGGCACGCCAGGCGGGTAAATAAAAGGGATGGATTTGCACGTGCTCATGCCAAGCTGTGTCTGCAACGAGCATCATGCAGAGGGACAGAAGACTGCAAGAAACACTGAAGGAAAAAGTTTGCTCATCCAGATGGCCTCTGCCCTTTACAGCATGAGTGCTTCAGTCCACCTTAAAGCAAAGTCACATGTGCCAACTTAACCCCTTCCTGCCAGTTGTGGGTCTTGGGTCCAAGGAAAGTTGAAAGCATGTACTCAGGGACAGTTCAAAAGGTGTTTAAGATACAGCTCCTAATTCCTGTGAGCAATAGCATGCACCCTGAGGAGAACCCCAGTGAGAATGCTTGGAATTCCTTCCAGGATAAAGAAATTAGGTCTTTAAAATAGCTTCCTTAGCTGTGCCCTGGAAGGGCGTAAAAGTATTCACGTATCAACTTACTGGATCTCAGTGAAAAGCTAAAAACTCTCCTCTTTGAAGCTGCACCCAAGAGGAGAAACTTAGTATCCCCTCAGTTCCTCTCTCCTGCCCAGCTGGCAGCAGCAGCGCCGCTGGACACCCAAGCAGATTCCCTGTCAACACAAATCTCTGCCCCATCCCACTCACCAAGCACCTCTTGCTAAGGCAACTCTCACATGTTGGGTGCTGAGGTAGTTAAACATCAAGTCACAGCCCATAAAGCTGGTAAACTACTTCTAGGGCCACATCTAAAATAACACATCCCTCTGCAACACCCCAGAGCCTTGCAAACCCTATCACCACCTCACAAAAACCTTACTCCACCACCAAGGCTTTTACACGTTTGTTCTCCTTTGTCAGCTGTCACATCAGCCAGTAAACCCCTTCCACAGTCTCACCACTTTGCATGCCTTGAGTAACCCTCTCAAATGATCTTTCTGTTCTCCAGGAACACCGACTCAAGAATGTCACACGCAGGGAGGGGAGCACACAGCAATGTTCCAGAACCCCAGCAATATTGTTGAAGGGCAGACTGGACTTAAAAAAAGGATAAAACAGTTTACAAACACCATTTAATTCACTCAATCACAGTGAGAAAGAAGTTGTAACACTTATTATAACTTTAACTATGGAATCATAAAATGACCTATGTTGAAAGAGACCTTAAAGATCATCTTGTTACAACCCCCCCTGCCTGGGGCAGGGACACCTTTCACCACATCAGGTTGCTCAGAGCTCCATTGCACATGGCCTTGAACATTTCCATGGATGAGGCATCCACAACTTCTCTGGGTGACCAGTTCTAGTGCCCTCACCATCCTCACAGTACGGAATTTTTTCCTCCCTTCAGGTACTATTATTTGTGGTTTATTATACTACTTTTATTTGCTAGGCTACCCTTTTCACTCAAGCCTGATTGTATTTATTGAATGAAACAAAAATTAACAGAAGCTGCAGGTTTGTCTATGTTCCAGTCCACCCTTGCACCCAGGAAATATCAAGTTCCTCAAAGGTAATACATAACTTTCTTAATAATGGTAGTACTGCAGTATCGTAATTTTTTGCAGAAATTGAAAGTATCACCCACTTGTAATTAAAACATACATATTATAATTACCTTTAAAAGACATTTTGAAATAAAAACCTACTTAGAGTAACACTAATATTAATAAATACCAAAGTGGAAAAAAAATCTGATTCAGAAGTACTAATCTGGGCAATGACTCATCATCTACACCAAAAACACCTTAGCTAACACAATCAGTTTAACTTTATGACCATCATCCATAGCACATCAAATAATCCCCTAAAAAAACTTATGGCATCTGAGCACAAGACCAAAGCCATTTTTATGGCAAAACACCTAGAGAAAAAAAAAGGCAAAAAGAATTTAACTGGCATCCAGCCATTCTGAAAAAGCGCTGAGCAGCAGTCTCAGCCTCAGGGATGTCTGTATTCATGATTTTTCAATAGAGACAAAAGTTTAATCTTTACGCACAAAACATGACATTTTTTTCAGATAACACAAAACTGGGCAAGTGGCTGATTCACCAGAGGGTTGTGCTGCCATCCAGAAGGACCTCAACAGGCTGGAGAAATATGCTGACAGGAAATGTATAAATGGGAAATGCAAAGTCCTGCACCTGAGGAGGAATAAAACCACATTCACCTGAACAGACAGGCTGGAAAGCAGATGTGGGCAAAAGGTCCTGGGGGTCCTTGTGGGCACCAGCTCAAGCAGTGCCCTCTTGGAGCAAATAAGGACAAACAGACTCCTGAACAGCCCCGTGACAGGACAACAAGAGATGGGCATTAAATAAAATAGAGGTGATTTTACCTAAGCTTAAGAAAGCACTTTTCTGCTATGAAAGTGGTCAGACACTGGTAGAGGTTGCCCCTGGAGATACTCAAAGCCCAATGGGCCATAGCCCTGAACAACCTACTCTGAGGATGAGATTAGATTAGATGATCTCCAGAGGTGCCATTCTGCCTCAAAAAAAAAATAAAAAAAATAAAAAAAAAATCAAGGTCACAGTGAATGGTTCTCTCAGTTTACTCTTTCTACCACCCAGAAAACATCACTCATTGACTAAAGTAAAATAAACACACACGCACACACACACCAACACACACACACACACACAGATACGCAAAAGCCAAAACAAACCAAACAAAAAACCACAACAACCCTAACCCAAAAAACCAAAAATCTAAAAACAAACAGAAAAAACCCAGCAACAATAACAAATCAACTGAAATTCAAGAAATCTTATCTGGAAATCATTAAGTGAACTTTTTCCTTCAAGGATTGTAACTGCTGCACCAAGACAATTAGTCCACTGTTCATTTACACATTTGAAAACCCATAGGAGCAAGCAGAGTATTTCACTACTGAACAGAAGCAACACACAATTTTCCCAAGTTTTCTATAATTACAGTATTTGAACCAATGCAAGAAGCAAAACATTCACAGAAGATTTATCTCTTACCACTTTCAAGGGAGAATAAACATTATTAGCAGTCACGCATGAGCCATAAAGCCTACCAAGCTACCTAATCAAGCAAGGAGAAGACTATTCTTGCTGTTCACCACTTTCCTTGTGAACTCCCTCTATTGACACCAACTGTGTAACAGACAATACTTCAAATCAGCCAAATTCTTTACTCAAAACCCTAGAAAGAGTTGTTAATGGTTTGAACCTCTATTCTTAATATTTTTCAGGTTTACTTGGTAGGTATTTTTCCTTCTTGCTTTTTGTTTGATGGGAAAGGGGTGGAAGAACCAAATCCATCAATGTTTTAATATTAATAAGAATCCTTAGCTGATCCCAAACAGTATTTCTCAACAATTAAATGGAACAAACAAGCCTCAGGAAGTTTTTCTTTGTTTGTTTTAAACAACATACTCCATCCAACCTGACCTGTTTCCAAGACCCTGGCATATGAAACTGATTAAATAACAGATGAGAAAGTTAAATACTTTCACCTCCTATGAAAAACAGTTTAAGAATCTGAAGAAATGAAATGAATTCTTAACTCCAGCACCCACTACCCCAGGTGCTGTGTTCCTACACTGCCTGCAAGTACAAGTCTGTAGGCAAGCCATGATTACTCACTGGCTACATATAAAAAATCACCCTGTTACTCACAGTAGAACTTCACTAAAAATATTGTTTGCTACTAAAAACAAACACTTATATGATAAGGCTTATATGCTGTACTGCAGCAATCATCTGATGACAGCAAAACCAAATGCAATCCCTATGTTCTCTCTTCCACAGAGTTATCATCCTAAGTCATTTAGAAAACTTCATCTGCAAGATGTATGTTGTTAGGGGCACGCAACATAAATACAAGAAACCCCTAAAAAATGCACATAGCATCACAGCAAACAGGTGGAAGCTGGATTTGACAGAAGAAATATTGGCTGTTCCTCTGTGTGGAAATGCATTCAGTAATCTCCCTTGATGATTAATATATCCCACGT
>NW_020956482.1:115893-152783 GCF_003031625.1 Empidonax traillii
CAAAAAAAAAAAAAAAAAATCAAGGTCACAGTGAATGGTTCTCTCAGTTTACTCTTTCTACCACCCAGAAAACATCACTCATTGACTAAAGTAAAATAAACACACACGCACACACACCCCAACACACAGATACCCAAAAGCCAAAACAAACCAAACAAAAAACCACAACAACCCTACCCCAAAAAAACAAAAATCTAAAAACAAACAGAAAAAACCCCAGCAACAATAACAAATCAACTGAAATTCAAGAAATCTTATCCGGAAATGATTAGGTGAACATTTTCCTTCAAGGATTGTAACTGCTGCACCAAGACAATTAGCCCACTGTTCATTTACACATTTGAAAACCCATAGGAGCAAGCAGAGTATTTCACTACTGAACAGAAGCAACACACAATTTTCCCAAGTTTTCTATAATTACAGTATTTGAACCAATGCAAGAAGCAAAACATTCACAGAAGATTTATCTCTTACCACTTTCAAGGGAGAATAAACATTATTAGCAGTCAAGCATGAGCCATAAAGCCTACCAAGCTACCTAATCAAGCAAGGAGAAGACTATTCTTGCTGTTCACCACTTTCCTTGTGAACTCCCTCTATTGACACCAGCTGTGTAACAGACAATACTTCAAATCAGCCAAATTCTTTACTCAAAACCCTAGAAAGAGTTGTTAATGGTTTGAACCTCTGTTCTTAATATTTTTCAGGTTTACTTGGTAGGTATTTTTCCTTCTTGCTTTTTGTTTGATGGGAAAGGGGTGGAAGAACCAAATCCATCAATGTTTTAATATTAATAAGAATCCTTAGCTGATACAGAAGAGTATTTCTCAACAATGACATGGAACAAACAAGGTTCAGAAAGTTTTTCTTTGTTTTAAACAACATACTCCATCCAACCTGACCTGTTTCCAAGACCCTGGCATATGAAACTGATTAAATAACAGATGAGAAAGTTAAATACTTTCACCTCCTATGAAAAACAGTTTAAGAATCTGAAGAAATGAAATGAATTCTTAACTCCAGCACCCACTACCCCAGGTGCTGTGTTCCTACACTGCCTGCAAGTACAAGTCTGTAGGCAAGCCATGATTACTCACTGGCTACATATAAAAAATCACCCTGTTACTCACAGTATAACTTCACTAAAAATATTGTTTGCTACTAAAAACAAACACTTATATGATAAGGCTTATATGCAGCAATCATCTGATGACAGCAAAACCAAATGCAATCCCTATGTTCTCTCTTCCACAGAGTTATCATCCTAAGTTATTTAGAAAACTTCATCTGCAAGATGTATGTTGTTAGGGGCACGCAACATAAATACAAGAAACCCCTAAAAAATGCACATAGCATCACAGCAAACAGGTGGAAGCTGGATTTGACAGAAGAAATATTGGCTGTTCCTCTGTGTGGAAATGCATTCAGTAATCTCCCTTGATGATTAATATATCCCACGTGTGAAAGTCTGCATAAAAGACCAAGCAACAGCTGTAATTTACTGAAGGAGGTAGGACAGCTCAGCAGTAGAAGCCATCCAAGTTGTAAAATGACAGTGTATTAGTAGTTCCCATCCATCTAATTACAGTTTAAACTTTCCAATATGACACAGTAATAAATTGAAAAATGCTGCATTACTGGCTATTTTTTTCTTTTAGACAGATGTTTTACATGGTATATTGTGGACCTTTTCCATCTCTTCCTTTCTTGCTAGTTATTGCCTAACAGGATGTTTCATTTTAATGAAAAATACATTACTGCATTAAGATAAGGTCATCAGTTCTTAAGTTAAATGCAATTTCTGCAATAAAATTAATTGCATAACCCACATAAAATTCTTTTATGTGGGTTAAACACTTTTAATTACTACCTAAATTTTGTTCAACTGAATGTTAAATGGAGTATTCCCCTATAAAAAGAATGCATACACTGTGAAATGTCTTTACAGTTCTTTACAGCATGAATTCTGTATGTTATACTGTAATACAGTAAGTGGTCAGCAGTGTTAAACTCTACCTACGTCTCTTGAGCAAGACTTGAGGGGAAGAAAGCAGAGGAAAGAAAATTTCCAGGCTACACAGTCTGAGAACTGGGTTTGGGACTGGACCTGATTGCTCAGGGCCATGTCCAGTTGGCTTTGGGGTACTGGTAAGGATGGAGACCCCAGAACCAAGGAGGGGGGGGGGGGTCAAAGGACCCTCAGATACAAAATTATGAAGTACAGACTCATAGAATATCCTGAGGTAGAAGGGACCTGCAGGGATCATCAAAGTCCAGCTCCTGGCCTTGGTCAGGACCAAGAAACACACCGTGTGTGGTTATTTGTAAATCCTGTTCTATTCCATATAAATAGCAATCATGTGATATAAATATCAAATTGTCACTGTGACAGAATCTGGAGCTCAGACAGCAATCTTTGCTTACAAATAAACAGGATGTTTTCTCAGTAATATTTGTACACTTCACATGAAGTGGAACAGGATATTTTTTTTCCTGAGAAAAAAGAACGTTTTCTCTCATGAAAACAGTGTTTCAACCAGGATTAAAATTATTTCCAATATCTTACTTTTTAACTCAGCTCCAGAACCTCCAAAACAATAACCAAGTATTAACTGAGATGCTATTGGTCTGCGTAACGATAGGCCCTGGGACATGAACAATGGATTTATGGGTTAATTCAACCTGCATACTTTTTCTAGGATGTTTTTAGTTTTATGCCTACAACTTCATGCATATTATTAAATCAACTGATTTATGAAAACAATATTCCTATGCTAACTTATATGTGGTTCCATATTTCAGAATCAGATTAAATTTGACATTTTATGTTCTCTCCATTTCCGCTGAACTGGAGTGCGTCAACAATAACAAAAAAAAAATCTTACATAGAGAGAAGAATAGTTTTCATTAAAGGAAGCTTTGGAAATATTTGCCTTTTATGGCATCAGACTTAGTAAACTGATAGTTTAACTAAGTGAATGTATAATATTCTATGACAGAAAAGTTGATACAAGCATCTTATCAGTGTTCCTCATTCTAAGTGTACTTTAGGTATGAAAAGAAAGCAGCCCATTTTTCATTACAGCATCCAGAAGGTAGGTTTTTGTTGCAGCTGCATGAATGGTATGAAAACCTTTGTATTATTGCCAATAATGTGACTCTTTAAAAATCAATTCACCCCTTGTTTTCTTCTCTTCTGACTACAGGTAATTTTTGGTGTTTCATACTTTCCTTAGAACTAGAAAACAATTGCTTAAATTTCATGTAAAACTAGTGAGTTTTTCTTGATCTCTCAAATTTTTAATTACCTCTGACACATAAAATGCAAATTTGTACTCTGTTGTCTTAAAAATAGGTACTTTCTTTCAAATATTTTTTGTGCAGAGTTTTTTTGGAGTTCCTTCCTTCGGTTGACTTCTCTCAATTACTTAAACTAAATCAAAGTCAAATACACGAGTTTGTAGTGATGGTTTTGAAATTCTAACTAAGCTACTAAATTGGAAACTAATGAAATAAAACCTTATAGCAGTAGCCAGCACAGCAATTATTAGGTATTTAAAAAAATATTAGGCCTAGATGATGTCGTTAAATTGTTTAACCTCAACAAGTGTTTCAAAAATTGTTTATAAATATCATATTTAATAAGAGAAGTTTAACAAGACTGTTACTCATTTGAAGGATTAAAAAAAAAAATACACCCACCTCCTTTTGGCTGCAATACATTCTCATTCCCTTATCAAATTGCTGTCATTTGGCTACTTCCTTTTGGTCTATTGCCCAGAATGTTCTATCCATCAAATTAAATTTCACAGGTGCAAGATTTACAATGAAAAATGTATCTCAGGCATTTTTAATCACCTTCAAACTTTCTCTCCATAATTTTTTTTATTAAAATAAACATAGTTTGAATCCTCATAACTTTTTTGCTAAGGCTGCTTAATTACACTTAGATAAGAAAACTAATTTTCCACCAAGTCCTTTGACCAATTTCTCTCCCCCTCCCCACAGATTATACTTGTTTTTTCTCCTGTTCAAGGAAAAAAAAAATCACCTCAAGACCCCTAAAAATTCTGTAATATGCTCTCCATTTTCAAATTCACTTCTATTTGCTGGTGAGTAAAGCTAATATTATGAAACCATTACGATAATCACAGTGTTTTCCAAAACATTTGAAACCCTTTCTGACGTAAGTGGAGATACAGGCTCACAAACACCTTCTACAGGAGCAGATTTACTGCATTTACTCTCCTACTAATGATATTTGCAGAGGAGCACACAGATATCAATCAGTGTCTGGGAGGGGAGAGCCTTGGTCCCACTGAAAATTCCAACACCACCTGTCGCAGGTGGGAGTGGAAGGCTCAGACAAAATTATTAAAAAGCAAAGCCTTGCCAGTGAGTCTCTAGGTACAGAAAGGACTCCCCTGCTTGCTAAAACCCAGTCTAGGTGCAGCTAAACCCAGTCTTAGCCTCAGATTATGTTAATGGTCTAACATTAAGGAATTAAAGAAGACTGATTGAACAACGTTTGTCCTGCAGCTTTTAATGACTGGTAAAATGAGAATATATAAAATGAATAATTCATTTCATACAAATGATCAGACAAAAGATCTTAATCAGAACTATTTACTGCACAGTATCAACACTAGAAATCCACTAGTAGAGTACAATATAGCATAAAGCAGTATAATGCACTGTAAAAAAGCAATTGTTGAAGCAGTTATAGCAAAACAAAATAATTATTAAGTAGAGATCTGGGGAGATCTTTCTCTCAGCCTCTAGGAGTAACCTTGGAGGGCATCCCCAGCCAAGGGAAGAATCTCCACACGTACACCCCAAGAAGGGTTCACTTAAGCTACCAACAGCAATTCCTCTCTACTCATCAGCTGGCTGCAGCTCATTGGTTTTTACTTTTGCCAGGCAGAACCGGCTTTCCAGGGTTAAAAGAAAACCAAGCCCAGGTATCTCATGTGTACTACAAACAGTCAATCTGGATGTAAAGAGTTGCAGACCAAATAGAAGGAAAAGCAAAGGGTAAAATATATAAAAATGACTAAGTGGCTCCTGGAGTGAAGATCCCACCTAATGCCAGAGTGACCTGATTTTCCATTTCACTAAGGAAATCTGCTTCAGGTGTCAGTACAGCTACCACTATAGAGAGCAGGACAAACCAGAAATCCCATGAGAAGGTCCATTTTCATCACCAGCATGCATTACAGGAGTTTCCTTGGGTAACCACTGCACATCTAGGAGGGATATTCCCAGATGTGCTGCCCAAAGTTGGAGGGCCTAGAGCTACAAGGTGAGATTGGAGCCACAGAAGTACCTGGCAGAGCATCTGCAAAATATGCTTTCAGAAGTTACAAATTCTCCAACAGAACAACTCTTGATGAGAAATTCCAGCCGGTGCTATCCTGGAGCTGATCTCACCGAGCTGACAGAGCTTTTGTAAATTGATATATTAGTTCTTAAAGAAGGTAATAGTTTTCTCCAGAGATATGACAAATTGTTCTCTTCTTCAACATCCCATATATTTATGAACATATTTGTTCAGGACAGGACTACAAATCTCAGTTTACGAGGGGCAGTTTTAATTTCCTAGTCTCAAAAGAGCAGCAAAGCTGGCAAACCCAATCACTCTGTCTTTGATCTTCTTTCCTTGTAGACAAGCTGTAAGAGATTAAGCTCTTTGCCCATTACTTAATCATTTAAAGTGATACTCTATTATTCCTGAGGGTAAATGCATTAAGCTACTGATCAGTCTGAGCACTATTTAAAAAAAAAAAATAAAATAATGGGAAGATTTATAAAATAGTGTTAGCTTGTGTGGTTTGGATTAGATTTTCAGAGATCCTTTGATAATTTAGGGCCACAACTCTTATTTAAACCAACACCTAGAGGGAATTCAAATGTCTACTTTTTAATATCATCTAACTGCTTATTTTTATGATTTAACTTTCTTCCTGTGTTTCATATTATGTATATACTTCAAGATTACATGTAAATGTAGGTACAATCTGGAAAGGGAAGAGTCAGTGAGTTAAATTAAAATCCTTGATCACTGCTGTGCTGTGCAGCAACAGTTTCATGTTTGCAAGAGTTGCACCCACTTGTACACTCTATGCCCACTGTATCTCAGCTCCAGGTGTCTGAAGCCTTAGCGTGTTCTCAGCCTGGGAAACAATTTAATCCTTAAGGAAACTGCCCGAAGAGTTTTCACCTTGTATCTACATTTTTTTTAACCTAACTGCATTTATATCATTCTAGAACCATTAAACTCTCCCCAGGGAAGCCACAGGAAGGCAAAGGAAGCCTTCCAAAGGAAGGATTTTTTTTTTCATTACTAGGCATGGTGACAACTGTACAATATAATGATGGTAAATACATGGGATTACTGCCAGACTCTCATCCAAGACACTCTGACGTCTTCATCTAGTCAAATATGTTCTCCAAATAAAATTCTATTATGCAGAGAAAAATGAGTGTTATATTATGGATTTTGGCATGAAACTGTAGTGATTTTTAGCTCAGTTGTCTGCCATGAATCAAGATATTAATGGGTGTATAAATTGTACAGATGTACATTTTGCATTAAAGTGACCTTTTTCTTTCAAGGTCTTATAGAATCATTTGTCTCTAAAATGACCACTATGAAAAACAAAAAAACCTCATCATACAATCCAGTACTGCTTAATGTAAATATCTGTAAAAATTACTGTTTTTAAGAAATGAAGTATTCAAGCATTTCCAATGGCTTTTCAAATAGATCTTAATGTAAGGGAACTTCCTCTTTACATCTTGATTATACCACTAAAAGGTCCTCTTTGAAAGGTATAAGCAGATAATTACTAAAATATGCACCTATAAATTCCAGATAATAGTGCTTGCAATGGAAGCTTACACAGTTCTTCCCCTTTGCTGGCTCTCTTGGGAGAGAGACTCATTTGGGATCCACTGCCTTCATCCTTTGGCAATTTAACACTCAAATTGTAAGAGTTCACTAAGGACTTTTGATATTTCCTTATCTGAACTTCAAATTTAGTCATAATTAAAGAAATTATTCAGAAAAACCCAAGACACTTTGAGCCATGTAAATATTAATTTAAGTGTCATTATTTCCATGGGCACTGAAATATTTTCTCAAAATATAAATCCATATATAAAACACCTACCTCATGCAGCACTAAATGTCTGTCTCAATGAAGGCTTTGGTGAGGGAGATGTTACTCTTGATGGTAAATTTTAGAACTGACAGTTCCTGTAACCTCTAATCAAATTAGTGCTACCATATTCTCATACATTAGGAAAATGGGTGGCATTCACAATTGCCAACTGCATTAGAAGGAAGTCACCAAGATATTGTCCATTTGGTCTTCAAAAGGGAACAAAAGGAAACCAAAACTACAGCATGTTAAGGTAAAAAGCTCCACATTATTTCTCAAGCCTTTAAGACTAGATATAAAACCTTTAAGACCAAACATATAATGCTTTAAGAAAAAGGAGCAGAAACAACAAAAGGGCACCAAACTTCCTGACCTTCTCTGCTCAGACAAAAGAAACCAGCTAGGTCCTAAAGAAGAAAATGTACCCATAGTTTGGAGAAGCCTGATACAGTCTCACAGTGGTGAGACAGCTATGTGGTGTAATCATCCAAAGTCCAAGCAAGCTTTTAGCTCTGATGCTATTTCTAAAATAATTGAGCAGTCCTTGTCCCAAACATTTCTATGAAAATAGCACAAATATTGTATCTGCCCTATTTCATTGATTCTCAAAAAAAAAAAAAATTACAAACAATTTCAAACCACCACTAAGTCATTAAGATCATCAGCATCTTTCAGTTGTCAACTGAGTGGAAGGTTTGTTTTCCCTGTCAAATTCATTTGAAGCCACCCTCCATATTCAAGTCAGTTCAACCCTCCCTCCCTGCTCCCCAACCATCTGTGATGGAAAAACAGAGCAATGGCAGGAGAAATGTCAGCTCAGGAGCTGTGCCTCTGGGTCAGCAACTGGCCCCAGCAGCCCAGAGAAAGTAGCAGCTAAAAGCAGGTATGTGAACTAACACACCTGAAGTCCAACTACTCATTTAGTATCAGGCTTAAAATTGCTCTGCTCTTTTAATATTTTATTTTTCCTTTCAAACTTTAGAAATTCCTGATTATTTTTTTTTTTCATCTAGAAAATTAAAATAAAAGTGAGATCAAAGAACAGTACATGTCATAGGAGACCAAATTCTCAACTGGCAAGCTCCATCTCTCTTGTACTGAGTAGCCCAGAACTGGACACAGCACTCCAGATGTGTCTGACCACAGCTGAGTAGGGGGGTAGGATCACCTGCCTCAACCTGCTGGCCACACTCTTCCCAATGCAGCCCAGGATACCACTGGCCTTCTCAGCCACAAGGGCACTGCTGGCTCATGGACAGCTTGTTTTCAACAGAAGAGGATTAACTGGTGATATTTCCCTCCAGTGCAGTCAGTGGGTAAGTAAAATCAAGAGTGTCCTTGTTTTGCTTGGGGTGCTTCCTTTTTCCCTTTTAGGATTTAGCTGCTTGTGCTCATAACAAATAAATTAAAATAAGAAAAAGTTAACTGGATTTTAAAAAATTAGGGTTTTTTTCAGGAATCCTGTTATCCTGTTTTCTTATAGAAGATGAAGTAAGAATTCCTTTCCATTCTAGAAATCTGACATGATTTAATGCTTCCACACTCCACTGTGGGAGGAAACTGTTCTGAGCCTACACCAGAAAGACCTAGCTGAGCTTACCAGTCCATGATGTGGGATTAACAGAAGGAACTAAAACTTCCTATTTTTTAGATCATCACTCCAGTAACACCCCTTGGGATATGTTAAGTAAAGCTCTTATTTGCCCTAGCACTGTCAATCTTGCATGTCATTTTTCTAAATGAACAAGTCATATAAGGTTCCTGGAAACTTCCTACTGCTTTGATTCCACTTAGATTTCATTAGTTTTTTAGAAAGGGACAGTCAGATCTCATCCTTGTTCTGCCTAGCCTGTGCTCCCAGGTTGAGCTATATTTCCCATGATGTCTGTTCAAATTACCTAAAGTAGCACTTTGTGGAAGTCACACACCTGTACCCACTGGTAACAGAGTAAATGCCTCACGTACAGCAAGTGTGAAGGAAAAAACAGCACACTTATAACTGAGGTAGAGATATTTTAAAGTAGAACTGAACTGCAGCAATATAATTCCCCTCCAGTTCCACACACAAAAGAACAAAATTTCCTTATGACAAAAAGTTTGACTCACCTGAAAATGTTGAAGACGTACACTAACGGGAATTATTAGCAAAGCAAAATATAATATTTTGATATTTAAACCCAGGCTTCCACAGAAATCACAATTATTGCTTTGGCTTCTTAAATGTCTCCCCTTTTTCATAAAGATTCTAATTTTGGTCAGTCTGTATTTTTTTGGTGTTGTGAAATGAACACAACACTATGTACTATGCTCAGGTGACATGCTAAAAACACTCACCAAATCAAATCTCTAAATGTTTATGATCATTAAAAATCTACTGTGTCTGTGAAAAAAAAATTTATAAGGCTGTTGATGGGCTGAATCAAATAGATATTTCTGTTTAATTATTTCTTTGTATTTACTCATCTGTCTGCATCCTCCCCTATTCTCACCACACACTTAGCAGACAATGCAGGTCAAGGATCTGCATCAGTAGTATCTGGAATACTTCTGTGTGTAAATGTCCAATTATCATCACACTGGTGTCCTGCACCCTGGTTTGGATTCTTTAGTTTGCAGGAGTTAATATAAAGTAGTAACTGCATTTTTAGAAATAACCACAGCATCATTCTAGAATGAATCACAACGTATGGGGTTGGGGGAGGCTGTACATAGACAGGGCATACTTCCAGTGAAAAAATTAATAACCTGAACTATTAAACAACTTGTGACTGCTTTTAATCACTCACTTAAGCTTTTTATTTCACCTCCATTTACTCCATATGGCATTAACTCTTGCTATTTTAAAGCTATTGGTGCATAAATACAGGTACCGAGGAATACAAAGCCCAGCTGTCCTTGGGGCTTCATAGATGTCCTGAATTAGCAACCGATTCCTTCAAAAGGTGGTTAAGACAAAAAGAAGTGATTGTTACAGATGACTCTGCTCTATTCATGCACTCTTTCTGCTCCTTCAGTTCCAGTGATGGTGTCACTACCATTGAAACAAATTAAAAGACAAGTCAGCCTCAGATAGGACCATTTGAGCTGAAGGCCTCAAGTGAACCCTTATTCTCTGCTCCTGCATTCAGTCTCTGTGGCTATTCCATGAGAAGACAAATTCACAAAATACTCTATTTTTTTAAAAAAATACTCTCTTTTAAAAAGTTAAGTCAGCAACTACCAGATAGTAGCTTAAGAGGTTTTTGACCAAGACCCAAACTAATGAATTTACTATGAAATATTCCAGGTTAATAAGCTTCCCTTTTTATTTTCAGAGGAGCTCTCATGCTTGGATCCTGAACTTCAGATGATACAATTTTAACACTGTTTGAAATGTGATTGATTTATTGTTCTGTCACGTTATTTATTGGATAATGTGATAAATTCAATACAATTCATCATAGTATTCTATAAATATTGCAACAAATTATTAAAGCAATAAAACCTCCTGGCAGAAATTTAATGAGATCATGTCACATTTGTGTTAAATTGTAACATCTGCAGCGGATGTCACCACTTTAAAAGGAAAAGTCTGCACATTCTCCTAGCACAAGGCAAAAGTCTAAATCTTCAGTTGGAGCTACAAGACAGAAAAAGTGCGACAGAACATATTAAACTTATATGTCTAATCACACACTACTTTCTTCCAGTAATGCATACCAATCCTGTCTGGATCCCATTTAATGTGAAATGCAAATAAATGTAAACTCGGCAGTGTAGGGCAGATCTATATTTACAGATTTAGTAGCTGCATTTACAGCCTAGTTTTACAGGTTTCAAATTACTAATTTAATTTAGCCATATTTGGAGGCAAATGCTTTTGTAGTAATATTGTTCCCTGATTTTCTGCTGCCCGATAAAGCCAACATGGCCTATGCAAAAGCTCATCACTTTTACCCTATTGTCATAGGTGAGTCAAAGAAACAAAAATAGATTTGACTGGAAAAAAAACCCCACAGTAAGAATGTAGAAAAGATGCCACACTACTTACAAGTCTGGAAAGGAATCTATATTTGTACTCATTACATTAGATGACAGTCGCTAGAACTGCTTATGGGGCTGGCTATTCTTTTTGTAAGTGAATCCTCATGCAAATACACACAGATGTGCTCAACAAGAAGTTGATATCAATTCTGACATGCAGCTGGTAATTTTTTCCTCTCAGTTTTGAGGAAGTGAACTGTGCCTCAGTTTCACTGAAATACTTTTCTAAATGAAAGAAGATTTAGTAGGTCTTACCATTGTTCAGCCTGAGCACAAATCTTTTATTATTAAACATTCTCCTAATTGTCTCCTGGAGGAGTTCAAAGTTCCAGTGATTCATTCAGAACCTTTTCTACTTATTAAAAATCAAGTCCTCCAATAAAAGAGGAGAATGCAAACCATGTGGTTTAAAAACCCAATTCCCCCCCCCCCCCCAAACTCCTTTTGAAAAACAGATTACAGTCCATTCATAGGTTAATCAACAAGGCTTAAATTCATCTCACTTCTTCACTTTATTAGACTACAACAATAGAGAACTACCATACCTTCTGTCAACTGATTTCTAAAACTCAGTGCAGTGCGTGCATTTATAAGCACATCATGATACTCAAGCAGGTGTTAATCATACATACAAGATATTAGTGCTTTGAAGTCTCAAGGGCTTGTAAAAAAAAGGCATTTAAAAATAAATCTGTTGTGAGAAGGCAGTAAATGAGAAAAATATGCTTTAAAAATATTTTATATAGTGATCATACTAAAAAGAAAATATTAAAGTATTTGCATTTAAACATGCAATTGAGAATTCTAAAAATCAATTTATTTGCTGTATATATTAATTTTACTAAATGTAAACTTTCAGATGAGTATTGGTATGAGCAGCAGGTTGGCTCTTCACCCAATTCTTTTACCAGGGTAACACTGCAGCAATATTTTTGCACATCACACCAACTGCCAGCCAGCCCTGCCCTCCATGCTTTGCACAGATCAGTGACTTTCACCTCAGGTTACTGGAATAAAACGTTACCTTCTGTCACAAAATTCTTCAGTAAAGACTGAAAATGTTTCATTCTCAACCAAGTTTCTTTTCTACATTCCTAAGCAAAGCAGTTGCAACCACGAGGTACTTAAACTACGGAACTAAATCCAAAAACCTAAGGCTGGGCCATATCCTCGGGCACACATCCCCATATTTTCCATCTTGTGGCACAACCTCAAATCTACACGAGATCCAAACCTCACCTTAGCTGTGTATATGTTTAAGGAGGGCTCATACTTCGGGGTTTCATTTTTTAATGTTGCCACCCTGTGGTCATTCATGGCAAAGACAAAACTGTTCTCCAAAAAAAGTTAGGGAAAAATATATAGGGGAATTCAAGGAGTAACCCCCTTCATAGTTAAAGAACCTGAAAGAAAAGGCTTTATCTAAAATTACGTGGACTAACTCATAATTTGAGAGCAGTAGTTTTATTTTCCATAGTTCTATAGGAATCTTTTATTTTCACTCCAATCTAGCCAGAGTCCTGTTTCTTCATTCTATCTGCTGCAACATCCTGAACCTACAGCACGAGTTACTCCCAGAAACGTTACCTCCAGCATGAAGTTTACTGCCTTAGTTGTGTCAGTTTTGCCATCAACTGTCTTTGCAGGGATAAATACACTAAGTTCGATTTTTATCCAAATTGCTATCTTGACCCTTTAAGTTCTTTCACTCTTCAAAACTGTAAAATTCCTTACTGCATAATTTCAGCCACGAATTCTCTACATTCAGGTTTCTTTGACTTTATGTGTGCAAGGGGAAGGGGCACATTCAGTCCTGTTTTCAGTAAATCAAAAATACATCAAAAAGGAAAACAATTCAACTTCTAATTCACTCTAGATATCAGTCTAATTATATAGCTTTTTGCAAAAAAAACTAGAGAGGGAGAAATTTATTCAAGAGCTGTAGCTAGTAATTTTGTGAAGCACAAAAATGTACTTAATTTATCATTATACCAGTTCCCATGAAGTTATTTACTATCAGTACAGGTTATCTTGGTTTTTGCAAGTTTTACTGTTGAGATACGATTACAACAACGAGGGGAAAAACATCCCACAGAAACTGACATATGAAGTTCACTTCTATAGCTGTAATTTAACCAGGAATAAATAAAACCAGCAACATCCTATCTAAACTCTTGATCTCCCTAAAATGTCTAATGGAGAAAGATGATTTTGCTAACTTTATGTTGCCTTCTTGTAGTTTTGGAGCGCTCTTAAAGTATGTATTAAGAAACTAAGTCACTGGCATGAATTATGTTTCAAAAAAAAAAAATGGCAGAAACAGCCCTAAAATATCTTTCTAAGCAAGGATTAGGGCATCCACCTGTAATGCAGGAGGACACTCAGACAAGGAGACCATAGAGCCTGTGGTGCACATCCCTGCACAAGTGCTCTAAACACTTTACTCCCTTGCTAAGAAAAATTGTAATATAACCATTTCGTTCAAGCTTAAATTTCTTTTCCTTTTCTTTGAAATTTCTAGCAACATACCAGCATTTTAGGACTAAGGTTTGCAGGGGTGTGAAAAGGGCAGCTGACACTCACATTCTGCACATAAACACATTTATTTCAGCCTGGCTTGGTGTGGTAATTTTTAAAGTTTTCCCTCTACCTGCTGAATTGAAGAGTGACTTAATCCTTAGACTCCATGAATATTCTCTACTAGTTCCATTCTCACAAGTTTTACAGAGTTAAGTGAATGATTGTCTGCCATATTTAATTTGTAAATCTCTATATGAGGGTTTAGATCATTAAATGAAAAGATGAGATGTCAGATACTTCCCTTTCTTCATTAGCCCAAAAATACCTAATTCTGTCTGCATAGCTAGACCAGTTGAGCACCCTACATTTTGCAACATCGAGAGTTCACATAATTTTAGGAAATTTGCATAGAAAGAAGAATGCAGTGAGCTTTTCACAAATCAGAAGGACTCTTAATATCATGAAAGCCATAGCAGATTTCTTTTTAGCTGAAATCAGGTTAATAACAGGCTCTCCCCTTATGCATTTTTATCAACTCTAAGTTTTTAAATATCTTCCTAATCCCCTAGTCATCATGAAGGTGCAATGACCCTCAGCTTTACCAGGTTGTAACTTCAATTACACTAGTCTGTGACAAAGTTAATTAGAATATACCTCCATAGCAGTAGAATATAGTGGCAATATAAATGAGAATACAGAAAAAGGAGATGTGACAGTGGACTAGTAAAAAGGACTTTAACAGTAAATTAATTAACCTGAAAACCACAAAAATTAATCCATCTCATTATTACATCATCACATCTTTAGAATTTCTGTTGCTTATTTCTGTCATATCATCAGTAAACAACATTCTGATACTCAAACTCAGATGTGGCCTCAGAGTTCATACACTGCATTCATAAAATGCTTTATTTATACCTATTTATCAGCCTTTTCCACTGATACATAATAGAAATCCTCATTCCTAACACAAATGAAGAGGACCTATCATATATGGCTGACTAAGCTGCTTGTTGAATCCAAATGAACAGCCGGCCAAGCCTCTACTCCACCTAACTGGGTGGATACATGGGAAAATGAGGATGCATGAGAAAAAGCTTCAGGGATTTGAGTCTCTGGATTCAGATGATCCTAATTCAGTTGTGTTGCCAGCAGATTAATAAGGATAACGGAGCCTTAGAAAAAATGCTTACTACTCACAGATTTACCAAAAGAATTAGACATTCCTTGAAACATTGTGGTTACAGATTTCTAAGAAGTGTTATCTGCATTACAGGAAATCCCAAATAATTTGAAGAACTCCAAAGGTGTGCTTTAATAGCCATTTCACAAGCTCTGACACCATGTAACTGCATTCATTTCATGCCCACTCGCCACCTTTTTAAAATCTTTTTTCCCCACTCGGATAAAAGTGTATTTGTCTCAGGGTAGCCCTGTGCTTCATGCACTAACGCCGCACTCCACGCAGTGTATAACACTGTGTTACAGGAATTACTCTCCATTGATTTATGTTTTTCCAATTGTATATATACACCACACAATAACATGATGGATGTCCCATCCAGAACCCAGCTACGTTATTGTACATACAATATTGGTATGTTGGTATCACCATCTTTGGAGCAAACAGGCAGCTCAGAGCAAAATGGAAGAAAAAGGAGGAAAAGCATCTGGTGGATTGAGCGGGCGATTAGACAAACGATCGAAGTTTAGTGTTCCCAGCAAAAATATTTTAAGAGAATGCTATCAAATTGAATTGTTACCTCAGCAAGGAGAGGAGAAAGGCAAAGGACACTTGGTGGAACATTAGCAAGAAAGCCAGACTTATTGGTAGACGACAGTGATCTACAGTTCTGCATAATAGGCTCCTCGCTCTATAAATCTGCTCCACTCCACAGCACTTTCCTGAGAAGGTGATATATTTCTAAAAAGTTCCATCTAAATGTCACCCTGAAAGCTTGCCATGCTGAGGACTGTTCTAAATGTCAGAATGGTCTCATGTGACCTATGACAGAATTTAGGATTAGTCTGTGCCACATTTTCCTAAAATGAATTTTAAGACTAAGTTATGCATTTGGAATTTGGATTTTGATCTGTGCTGTTATTCAGTCTCCTTGTCTTCAGACATACAGACTTTTTTCTTTTTTTTTCAGTTTATCTCAGTTTTCAGGGTTCAGTATGCTTGAAAAGGACAATAAGGAATGTTACAGTGAAACACATTCCTCCTACATCCTTGGAAAGAATTAATCTGAATCACAGCTGCATTTTGGATTTTAATCTTTGCACAAGTACCCATTCCTTTACAAAATGCGGAGAAAAGTAAACTCTGTTAGATCCACTGTCCACGGAACTGAACATGGAGATTAAATACCAAAAGGCTGGATCCCTACAGCTCTCATAACACAGAAACAGACAATCCTTAAACACCTTTATCGAAAAAAGTGATTGAAATTCATTAGACATCTAAACTTGACCTAACCAAGATAAAGAGACATTAAAATGAAGGCACAAGCATATCAAAAGGGAAAAAAAATTACAGAAACTAAGTGTGAAATTATAAACTTTCACACTTCATATCCATATGAAGGAGATTCATGCATTAGCTTATAGGAGACCACCACCTAATTTTCAATGGATTTATGAAATTATTCACATTATATTCACTTTTTTGGGTTCCATTATCATAAACATCCATTTACTCTTTGGTGTCAACTCCTTTCACATTAACTGCTAGAAAACCAAAGCAGGAAGAACCATTGCCAGGGTACAAACTCTATTTAAAGCTCTTCTGTGCTTTGGGACATTTCATAAAATCTTTCCTGATGAATTCCATGGGTTTTAGTAAGAAGTGAGCTTAAGCTGAAACTTCACCCTTGAAAAAATTGTTGTTCTTTTACAAAATATTTTTTCACAAAAATTGTAAAACACTCAAAAAACCAGCAACACTACCATTATCCCGACTGACAAAGTTTAAAAAGGAAAAAAACCTCATTAATGAAACTGACAGATTTCAAAAAATGCCTTCTATACTACATTGTATCAAAATTCATTTAGACTACAAGAATGCTTTTTTACAGAGTATTTGACAATTTAACTTGAGAATAAATCTTCATACACATCTCAAGGAGCAGAGTTGAGGAATATGCAATGGGCAGCTTCGGCTGCAGCAGCATCTGGCTTGTGATGACAAAACTACATAAATATAATGCACTCGGGGTTTCTGAAGTGCTGTTCTTTCCTTAGAAAAAGTTGTTCAAACAGGGTAAAATTGTAATGCAAAATATTCTAGTCTGAGCTTAATTATTATACAAGATACACTAAATAAAACATCAAACTCAGGCTTAAGTAGGACTTGAGGGATTCATAAGCCATATGCTGGCCCTCTGAACCAAAATTAATTTCATCTTAAAGACTGTATAGGTCATTGTCATAACAGTTTGGATGAGAAAATTGAATTAGGGGGACACTATTCATCTCATACTGCTAACACTAGTCCTTATCACTTATTACTGCAATAAAAGGTAGCCCACAAACTAGAGACGATATATGAAAGAGGTTAATAGCACAATCATCTAAATGTACAGTTAGTACTCTGCCAAATTCACTGCATCAGGTTTTATTTAGTGTTAATCTACTGCATCTTGCATTACCCAGTGTAAAATAAATTGCACTTTTATAGCACACTATATAACTGTTTTATGACTTCTATTTATTAGAAATACTTTTATTGTTTTCAGACAAAATATATAGAAATACTCAAAAAAAAAAGTGCATTAGTCTCTCACTTTTGTTTTAAAGTACTTGGAAACAAACTTGGAAAATAATGAGAATTTGCTTTGCTTGTTCTGTTACAGACATCCACTGAGTTCCGGTGTTGGGTAATTCCACAAATTTTACCAGGCAATTTCATTGTGTTACTACAGAAATGCTACCCATGATGTTTCACAAAGCTTTTAAGATTTCATTTCTGTACTAAACCATTAAGTTGCTATGCTTTCTACACTGTCACATGGTCAGTGTATCTGATAGATTAAATAACACCACCATCAGAACTCACCTTCAGCTAAAAGTAGGAATACATTAAGCTCTAAGAGAAACTAAAAGCAGCAATCACATTTACACTGAAAAACTCCTGAAGGACAACATAGTCATTAGTCACAGCCAGCACACGGTCATGAGGGGAAAGTCCTTCTTAATAAACTTAATTTCCTTTTATGACAAGGTAACCCACTTAGTTGATCAAGGGAAGCCCGTTGATGTAATCTTTCTGGATTTCAGTAAAGCTTTTGATACTCTCTCTCTCGCAGTATCTTTGTGGACAAAATGTCCAGCCCAGCTGGATAAACACATCATGAGATGGGCAAGCAACTGGCCCACAGGTGGAGACAGGCAGTAATGGTGAAGGGGGCCACATCAGACTGGTGACCTGTCACTAATGGGGTTCCACAGGGCTCCCATATTGAGCCCTGTGCTCTTCAACATCTTCATAAATGACTTGGATGCAGGACTCAAAGGAATGCTAAGTTTGCCAATGGTACTAAATTGGGAAGAGCTGTCGATTCCCTGAAAGTCAGAGGGGCCCTCAGAGAGACCTCAGCAAACCGGAGGGCTGGGCAATCACCAACCATACAAAGTTTAACAAAGACAGATGCCATATTCTGCACATGGAATGAGGCAACCCTGGGTGTATGGGCCGACTGGGTAACAAGAGGCAGGAAAAGCAGTGGCCATGGAAAGGGACCCGGGGGTCCTGGTTGATGGCAAGGTGAAGCTGAGTCAGCAGTGCCCTGGCAGCCAGGAGGGCCAACTGTGTCCTGGGGGGCATCAGGAAAAACATTGCCAGCTGGTCAAGGGAGGGGATTGTCCTGTTCTGCTCTGTGCCAGTTTAGCCTGGAGGAGACTGAGGGGAGACCTTGTCACAGTCCCCAAGTTCCTCATGAGGGGAAGTGGAGAGGCAGGCACTGGTCTCTTCTCTCAGGCAGCCAATGACAGGACCCCAGAGAATGGCATGAAGATATGTTGGATTTAAAAAGAGGTTCTTCACCCAGAGTGTGGTTGGGCACTGGAACAGGCTCCCCAGAGAAGTGGTCACAGCACCACAGCTGACAGAGATCAGAAAGCATTTGGATGACACTCTCAGACAGCGTGATTCTTGGGGTTGTCCTGTGCAGAGGACTCAGTGAGTTGGAGTCCTCCAGGAGTTGGACTCAACGATCTTTGTGGGGCCCTTCCAACTCAGGATATTCTACGATTCTATATTTTGTCCTTTCTAATTACTGCTTTGATTTCCAGGAATCTTAGGCATCACACTCCATCAGTCCTTTTCAGTAAGAGACAGACCCATGCAGAAACATAGAGGGAGAACAGGTTGCAACAGAAGCAGCCAGCATCCCACTGATTCCTACACTTTCCTCTCCTGGGCCTCTTAAAAACCCAATCCACATTTCTTCTGGGATACTGTTGGCATAGGCACCTAAATATTTACAAGACTATAATCAAATAGGGAGGGAGAAAAAGTTCTTTTTCTTCCCCCCATCAACAGAGTAACAAACTAATTCTAGCAGCACAGGACTGCAGCCATAAAAGAAAAAAAAAAAAAAAAAAAAAAAAAAAAAAAAAAAAAAAAAAAAAAAAAAAAAAAAAAAAAAAAAAAAAAAAAAAAAAAAAAAAAAAAAAAAAAAAAAAAGCCACTTCCTCAAAAAATTGAAGATTTGTACTGTCTTTCACTGGGATTAGTTCATCTTCAGCTATTACTTGACCCTCTTGCATGCTCTCCGTGCATTATGTGACAGGACCCGCACGGAATGACTCTAACCTGTCAAGTTTAACTTTGGAAGATATTACTGAAGTGTCCCTGTTCATCAGTCCATGGCATTCATCTACCTGGGGACCTAAGGTCTGAGAATTACAGGTCACATTACTATACATGAGCACTATGTAAGATCCAAGATCCATGCAATGTAAAGTGCGCGGCCAAAGCTACCAGTCTGCTTGCTGAAAAATAACCTCCTCCCGTCTCCAAGGGGAAACTCTGAACAAGTGACAGATGATTGACAGTGTGGATCACGTTATGCACCTTTGGATCACTTCATGCAACTTTTTTTGTTGGATCAGTATGCAGTTTTCAAGTATTTGCAGGTAAAATCTTAAACACGTTTGCAAATGCACAGCTAAAAGAAATAAGAACTCTTACAAAATAAATTCTTGACATACTTTGAAGTATAACAAGAGCTGTGCAACAACTGATTAAAGGTCACCCAAAACTACTACTTTCTTTTTCTTTTTTAAAGCATCATGAAAGCAGATGACACACAAACACCAGATCACTGCACTCTTCCATTCAAAGCAAGGACTTCAGCCTCACTGCCCCAACTTGTGCTGCATTGATCAAGCTATTGGTTGCAGTAAGGTACTTCCCCCTCAAACCCTAAATGTTTTCTATAAAAAACCTAACCCATTCTGATAAGGAAAGAGTCTTTTTAAAATATACTGATTTGCACCAAGAGAATTTTCCTCACTAAGCCACTGTGAGTTTTAAATTCCCAGCTGGTTTGGGGGTGCACATGCCTTTGAACTAGGTCCTTGGATTTTCACCAAACCATTTGAATGTTAAAGTAAGAATGTGCTCAAGAGGAGCTAGGAGGCTCTGGTTTTGTTGAGGTTTTTACCCTGCAGAAGCTGTTGGGACTTGGAGAGGCAAAAGTGCAATCAGAGCCTACCTTTGCTTTCTCAATTTCTACACTCCCTCATCTTCTATGTTCCTCCCAGGTTTTTCTTGGATCTCTTCCTCCCACATTTTTCCCCCCTACCTCTTACTTGCAATTACATTTTGTACTTATTTGTTCATCCACCGTGGCCTGTTCCCTTACTTTACTTATTGTTCCATGACACACCTCACCTGTGAGCAGCCATCAACTCATCTTTCAGCACTTTGTTTCCCATTTGTGTTCTGTCTTCATATTGTTTTCCCCCCCCTCTTTGATTTCACCCAGCACTGCACTCATCCAGCCAACACTTTTCTCTTGAACTAACTCTTTATGTTATTAACAGAAGATCAAAACAGTTACCTCTCAGGTGCCAGCATCCCCCATCCTACAAAGTGTTGGTGAAACATTTCACTGGAAAATGCAATTCATGGAAAGGCAAGAGAGACGCCTCAGCAATGTTATCCTACAAGTAGAACACATTTACACCTTAAAGCAAAATCAAACAGAACCTCCACAAAAAACCAGAATAACTCACACCACCTCAACTCCATAGGAAAAAAATCAAATGTAAACATTTTTATAGAAATTAATAGTTCTAAAACATTTAATTATATATTTAAAAATTACCATCAAATACACATCCTGCCAAGCTATTGCAGTACCTTACACTAATGACAGTTCTGGGTCTTTTGGACATTACTTTATGTTGTGTACTCTGCCAGCTCTCCCCAGGAGATTGCCTCTGACCAGCAAGGTGCTCCAGCCCGTCCAACACCAGCCTGGAGCACCACAGCTGTCACTCACCGTGTCAGCTGCTGTGCTGACCCAGCCACGATGTGCAACTCCCCAGCAGCCAAAAGTCAAATCCAATCAGCTCTGCCCCCCCTTTAAAACGGTGTGCAAACTCATAATACCTCTAAAAGAGAGTCTTTTGCACCAATTCATACATTGCCTGTTTGGTTAGAGTGTGGTCATATACCCAGATGCTAATCAAGCTTCCAGTGTCAGGCAGCTCATACATCATCCTTATTGTTGAGGCAGGGAGGGGCAACGAAAAACTGAATATTCCATTAAATCAATTAGATTATAAGCACTCTGGGTTTGCTTCTCTCTCCTTCTAATTATTCCACTCCGCCAATATTGCCAGTGTCAGCACAGTTTCACATAGCAGATCATGATAATTAGCAGCACAAACTTCTGATCTCTGATGTAGGAATTTCCACCAATTAACAAGTTAACAGTTCATTAGGCTCAAACTAAAAAAAAAAAATCTCATCATCTGATGCTTGTGTAGTCTGAAATTCTCAATTACACTGTGGTAGTCTGGTTGCAAGGAGCAAGGCAGGTAAGGAGCTATGAAATCAGGCAGACTGGGAACTTGAGCATCTGGGAGGTGCTGTGAAACAACAGGCAGATGCTGAGATTACAACTGATAATGATGCCACAGAAATAATTCTCACTTTCCTTAAAGGAAAGCTCCATCCAGGGTTAGCACCTCAGCTGTATTCTGCATTTTTTTTATTTATTAAACCAACAGCCATCTAAACCAGTAGTATTTATGTTACCTATCAAGTATCTACTCTAAGTGATGTGTTTAGGATGCTTTGCATTTTTGCAGCAGAAGTCAGAGAAAGGCTAAATGAATGGAAGAGAAAAAAAAAAAACCATAATAAAAAGGCTAAACATCAGAAAAATAAGATGACTGTGGTTTTACTTATGACTTGAATAGTCTTGTTTTTCAAACAATAAAAAAAAGAAACTAAACCTCAAGGTGATTTATTATTTGTGAAGTCTGTGGTCTCAAAAAAAAAATCATATTCAAGTTATCTGTATTGATTTACAGATTTGGTAACTCCATAACACCAGCAGAATTTCAGCAATTCATGTGCAGATCCTTACAGCCACCCTAACAAACCCTAGCACCAATTGCAAAAGATCCTCAGCTTAAATAAGACTGCAGGCATCTATCTGAACCTCTGTGTTCCTCAAGCCTCCTTAATGTGTTGGTAGAAAGGGTATGAGCTGTCTTACATTTTCAGTCTGTTTTGCCAGTGCTGTTTAGCCTTCAACAAGTATAACCCACACAAAAAAAAAAAAAGTTGAAACATCCATATTGTACGGTATATTTATGAGTATTTCTCTCCTTAAATAAAGGGCTATATATCACACAATTTACAGGGCACTACAGGCAGAAGCTATATTCCTTTTTTCCAATGCTACCACTACAAATAGGACAGAAAAGAAGGAAAAAAATCTCTGCATATTGTTAACCTGCCCCATGCAGTTGCTAACCACCCATGAATGTGTTCTCCCTCCATGGCAGCTCCTGACACACACGAGACAAATGAATATTTCAGGACTCTAGTGTGAGTACACAGAGTGTGGGTTGCAATGAGAGTTGCCTGCTGTCCACTACCTAGGGGATGATGCCATAATGAGTTTCTATTACCATATTTCATATCTTCAAGAGGCACAAGAAAGGGTCGGTTTTGCCACCACCATACACAAATTTATTATCTGTATTTAAGCAAATTCCTTGTTAGCGAGTTATAAAAGTAGTTTTCTCATGTAAACCTTTTCAGCTATCAGCACACAAAGAATAGCTTGATATGGATCTGAAATTACATCAATCTGTTGAAGTGTCCAAATATAAGAGCTAGTTCTTTAAATTCAAAGTGCTGATCAACTGAAATGTTCACCTCTGGAGGCCCCAACATGTAGCACACAGTGTTATGACAGCAGCCATCACATTCATCCAAACTAAGTGAAAGGCAAAAGAAAATAAATTCCATAATCTTAGCTCCAAATTAACTTTGAACTTCATTTGGAGAGAAAAAAAAAAAATACTCCCTTAATTACAGACTTTCTTTCTTTTTAATTAACCAGAATAATTGAAGCATGACTTCTTAAAAGCCTCTTGCCTAATATCTCCCACAGTGGAAGCTTTCTGCTATCTGCCAAACAACATTAGGTCTTGAGAAACTTCTGGCTGCATAATCTTCTGGCTAATACTACTGCACAGGGTACACAGTATCTTTCTTATAAGCCCTCATGACTTCAAAAAGTGTAATTTAAGTTCTGTTTGTTTTTCAGCTCTGATTATTCCAAATAAAATAACTAAGAGATTGCAAAAGGGAAAATATCCTCTCTTGACCATTCCAGATTCATAGAAACACAACTTAAAATCTGTTCTCTATTGTTTTTATAATTTTGGGGGAAAACCCCCCCCCCACACACAAAAACAAACAAACAAAAAAACCACAAACACACACCCACAAACATTAATGATAATGCTTTTTTTTTTTTTTGAACACATTTCAGTCACAGCCATGTTTTGCATTATTGAGTGAAGTAAAATGTAATGGTTCCATCCAGTGGTCCTCCCCAGTATTGCAGAGATCAGAAGATCAGAAAGTGAAGCAAAGACATCTTTGCACCAAACTAATTTCAAAAATGACCTATCAGCATGGGGAAGACCAGAAACGACTTCCTGAACTCACACACTAAGTGCTTAGTAGTGTACCAGCATAATCAGATCACAACCATAAAATAGCTTTCTATTTGTACAACACACAAATAAAAACACAATTACCTGGTCACTAGTACTTTGAAATAATAATGCAAAATAAAAATCTTACTCAATTTCTTAATTATTATGAAAATTCACACTTCCATACTGTGAAATTAAAAATAACTATGAATTTCAAAACCCTTTTTTTTTTCTATTGTTCATAACATTCAGCATCCAGAAGATCCAGTAGAGCTTGTTATGCCAATAAAAGAAAAAAAAAATACAAAAACACAGACAAAGAGACCCTCTCCTAGGAGCTCTCAACATTGTTTATGGCCCCCCAAACGTTTCAGGGGAACTGTCGACTCCAGATGTATTGGTCACAGATGACTGACAGCAACTTCTGTAGCACAGATACAACTGGGGGAAAAAAATAACCATATTTTATCATCGCTCTGACCCACTGTTCCTTCAGCATTTTGAAAGCAAGGCACAAACATGTCAGCGGATTCATTTTGGCATCTTAAATGACAGGGAAAATATCTGTCACATGTGCACACACATACACATATAATGGTCACAGAATACACCAATGAATTTCGCCAAATTGCCCACAAATGAGAAATGCAGAGCAGGAACAGTCGATGAGGTTCAGGTAACACACTGCACATTTGGATGTCATGTTAGCAACTTTCACCACTGCATTCATAAACATCAGATTCTGTTAACCCTTTCCGGTGTTCTAGACAACCTTCCTCTGACAGCAACAGTTTCTGCTTGCCCTGTTCCAGGTCATTAAGATCAATCAAATTCACAAGACAGAGATCTTGACCTTGTCAAATCCTGTCATTCAAAAGACAGCTTCAGTTAGGGGAAAAAGCACAATGTGAACTGCTGTATTCACATTCTCCGTGTACTGGCACAGACAGTGTCTTTGTTA
This sequence comes from Empidonax traillii, assembly GCF_003031625.1. Lineage (NCBI taxonomy): Eukaryota > Metazoa > Chordata > Aves > Passeriformes > Tyrannidae > Empidonax > Empidonax traillii. The sequence goes on from NW_020956482.1 coordinate 140,758, forward strand.
TTAAATAAGCATAATGCTCCCCACCCACAACTGGCCTTCTCTATTCCAGCAATCCATATGGTGCCATTCAAATTTTCTCCCTCTCCTCCTCTTTTTTTTTTGTGCTGTTTTGGGTTGAAATCCGTAAGATCCAAGCACAGAGTGTATTCTGAATAAAGCTTTCTTCACACTCATTTCTCCCTTTAAACCCTGCCACTAACCTTGGAAGCCATTTCCCTTTTCAAAGATTAGCAAGCAAAGTTCCCTGAAGATCCCAATCGTGCTAGTGCTCGTGTTCTCATGCCAGCAGCTCAACTTCCTGAGCAGAGACAGCAGCTGCTTGGCTTGTAAGGCTGCAACCACTTCTTCCAGAAAAGAACAATGAGATGAGCAGCCCAGTCTGCCACTGACTGCTCACTATGACCCAGAGGCTTACCATCCTTCTATATTTTACACTAGGAGGTACAGCAGAGCAAAGTAGGGAAAAACTGAGGGCTGCTTAAAGCTCAGTGCAACTTTTTGACTGGAGAATCCAGATTTACCAAGTTCAGCCACTGGGAGGAGCATATCAGTGCAAGCTTGTGCCAGCAGAGAGGTGGTGAAAGCAGACTGGAGAGCTGAAGGAACAAAGTTGTATCACAAAAACCATTAAAAATTACTAGTTATTGTCTTCTAATTAGAATTTGACCAAAAAAAGCTATACCTATACCAACAGAACCTTAACAAGGTATGTATGTGGGTGAATTCTTGAAACTCAGAATTCCAGGAGAATCACCTTGTGACCTAATTGTCCTGCCACTAGCTCATCCCCCGGAGGAGCAGCTACCATGACAAATTTCCATTTTCCTAGTTCAATCCAAGCACCCTGGGGGCCCCATGGCTCTGGGATACAGGCACCAAGCAGCTTTTGCACTTATCTCTCTGCACCACATTCCCAGCCCAGTATCTGGGCTTTTTACCATTTCACAGCTATATGTGACAGAAATATTAGGCACAGAGATGTTAAAGCTACTTTCACAAAGGGCACATTTATTAAAATGCTCAGTGTTGACAAGTCTGAGTGTCTAAGCACCTTGTAGCCTAGACACAGCCCTGAAATGAGATAGTCAGAAAGAACAGAGACTTCAGCAATCACTAGCCTGAGCAGGATTTTAGCAGATACAGCTAACAGGAACATATAATAAGCATGTTTGAACTCTCCAGATGTTGCACACCTGTTTCTGCAACACCCAACCTACAGGAGTAAACCTTTACCTACAGCCATGGACTTTTCTCTGAAATTCAGCACATAAACACTTCAAAAACTTAGGAAGCATCAAGCTTTTCAATCTGTAAGCAAGGAGTTGAGGGGACACGCACACATTAAATGTTACCACCAGCACTGGGTGCAATACAACAAAAATGAACAAAACAGTCCTTGAAACAGGGACTGAAAACAAAGACTTTTTAACATGAAAGAAAGCAGCTGGCCATACAGTTTATATTTACTCACACAGTCCAATGTATATTTTCAAATTCCTTTATCTATAAAGCACAACAGCTTTCCTAAGCCTAACACTTGGGGTAATTAAAGAACCTTCCAGAAGCAGCACCCTGTGTGTAGTATTTTTGGTGCATGCAAGAAAGACACAAGAGGGGAAATGAACTATGGGCTCCAGTTGGCAAGACAATCACTAAGCCTTCTGCCAACCAAGCTTGAGGCTTAACCAGTTATAATATGTTGCATATAAATGCTCATCATTTCATTATAACTTGGTAAGTTTTGATCAAAACTTAGAGGGATTATTTCTCAAAGTTCTCCAAATATGATTTTTATTGATGGGTTAATAATAAATTGACACTAAGGCAGAAAGATAGCTAGATTTATCAGGTAGTGATCTTCACCCAGTACAGGGAGGTACTATCCTATCCAGAACAGAGCAGGTATTCCAAGATGCTCTTGGAATGCAGCGGTTTGAGTAGTTAACCTTTCTGTATCAAGCATCATCATTTCATTTCTGTTTCTTTGGACTAAAAACAAAATCCTCTTGTCAACACTGGGAGAAGTATTTCTGTAACAAATGCTTCCTCTGTAATCAGGTCTTCTCCTGGACAGTTGCTCCAGTTATGACACTGAAAATTAATTTCTGTTCATACTGACATTTTGCAAATCAGTCCTTAATTGTTTGGTTTGATTTAATTAGTTCAGAGAGAAATTACAAGTTCCACACAATTTTTTTTCTTTCCTATAAAAACCCAAGTGAACACCCTACAAATCATTAGGAAATTACTATTTACTATATTATAAATATCTACAAATTCATAATCTACTTGAACTGGGGAACACCTCTTTTATTCCCTTTGAGTTTCACATTTTCTAGATTTTCTTCTTTAAACAGCGATGACAAAGTTAATAAAACCAAACAATAGTACACTAAAGACTATTACTTTAACTGGACCTTAGCCACTCCACATGCAGGCTGATAAGTGTAGTAACACATGATTTCCTCCCTACAAGGTCCTTCCTTTGGTACAGATCTGATCCACTTCAGAGTGGTTACAGATGAATTGTCATTTGTAGGACCCCTTTCCAACTTCCTGCACACCTTGAACAGCATGAGAGAAAGTGAAAAGCAGCAAGTTGTGTCAGGGTAACTGCTGCTTTAAGGTCGAGATCGTGATCCTGACAGAGAATGCTTAGGATGCTAAGGGATAAAAGAAAACTAAATATTAAGAGACTATGAGAATACCTGTTCTACTATTTTTCATTTTCCCAAGTTTCATGTCCAATGATAAGAATTAGCAAGCACTAAAATTTTGAAGTAAAAGTGTAAAGTTTAAATGTTTCATGCCTAAAAAGAAACTGAAAAAGAATGCCCATCCTGACAGTGTCTTGCATATCTCAGACTTGGCATTGTGAAAGAGATATTTCATCTTGATCTCATTCTTCCTTTATTGCTTGCTTGTAAAAGACAGATAAAACTTGCACAGCTCAAGGGTGTTGTGAAGGTAAATTAATTATTTTGGGAGAAGCTATTCAGATATTACAGTGATGAGCATCACGAAAAGCCCCTGCGGGGAAGAATCATTTTGACTTCAGAATAAGGGTCTGAATAAAATGCAGGAAATGAGGCCTGAGGCCACACGTTGTACAAAACAGTGAACATCTGTTCATTAAACAAACTGTGTCCATCCAAAAACCCAAATAAGGCAAGAATACTTTGGAACACAAATAGCATTGGATAACATAATTAAGGATTGCTGTATAGCATACAACTGGGAGCAAAGTTGTGTTGCGAGAATTATTGACCATGCTTAGACTGTAAACTCATTTTTCTTTTAATAATATTCTTACTGCACATAACGTCCTTGTTTGCCTCTTCAGAATTAAAACCAAATTCTGTGTCTTTCCTGACCTGTTTGTTTGTCCATTAATAATGTTTGAAACCCGTGTACAGCAAGCAGATCTCTTCCCCTTCAGATGGGGGAGTAAGTGGTAGCAGTTGCCACACCGTGGGTTTTCAGGCATAGAATTATCCAGAAAGTTTTCACACATTTGCTCACGAGAGCCAGAAGGAAACAGGCTTTGAACTCAGAAGGCAGTGGGAAGGAAGACAAAGTTGCCTCATCCAAAATGTTTTTTCCCTACACTGTGAGGGTAAAGGGAAACAAGGCCTCCTGGGAGGTCCCAACCTTACACTGGGGGCTCCTGCCCTCTTCCTGGACTATCCCTTCACTTCCTCGATGTCTAGGCCCATTTTCCAAGTGAAACACCTCAACCCTCCAAGTGCAAGAGCCTCTAAGCATCCACTCCAGGAGACAACTACGCTGTCCCCATGCCCCTGCCTGAGGCAGAAGGAAAACCCGACTTCTCGTCACTTTTGCACAGCTGTGACAGCCAGCAGCTCCCAAAAGGAGCCCAGGGAAAAATCAAAGCTCCTAAAGGAGTTTTAGACAGTGGAGCAGAGGAATGTTGATAGGGCATATCAAAGCCAGCTGCCACACTGTGAGCACTGCAGAGGCAATAGCAAGTGCTACCTCCAGGAAAACCCATCAGTTCTTCCTGGGGAATTCTGAAATTCAGAGGACTTAACCCACAGTAGGTCAGGCATAACCAAAACAGATTAATATTATGTTTCAGAGCACTCTAGCATCTTGCAAACTTACCTTACACCTTTTAAAACATGAACCCGAATAATTTAGAAGTTATTTAAAGCATGACTTGGTATAGAAAACCAAGTCAGAGACAGTGGATCTTACATTCTGCAACTCGTGCAATGAATTGTTCTTTTTTTCTCTTCAGTTTATATCAAGTTTTTCAACTCAGATACATTAATCCCGTATCTATTTTCAGAATCTCAAGGAAAAAGTTTTTAAAGTACTGTTTTGTACCTATGGAAACCTACAGGGTTCAAGTGACCAAGTATCTTTGGTCAGGCATTTCACTGGACAGTGTGAAATTCAGGTAGATTAAAGTTCAGGAAGAGATATTAAGAAGAAAGACTGGGTTCACACAGCTTATGCTCAAAGTTCACAGTGGCTTCTTTTATCACAAAACCAGCCCCTCTGAAAAAATGTGAGCCTCAACTTGTGTAGCAGGATTTTATAATAAGCAGCTTAATTTTCAAGACTCCAGACTTTGGTGGGTTTGGTGGTTTTCTCCTCCCTCCTTAAGAAGTATTCCTTTTTTAAAAAAACTGGCTGAGAAGGCTGTCCTAATTAATATTCAGTTCAGTGATTAAGCACTCTCCCAAGTGACCTATATGTGTAATAGCATCAAGTACCACCTGCTCAAACTGTTGTTTTGCAGAGAAATATTAATCCCTTGTACCTTCTGTTACCAAGCTTGGATGCCATCTGAAATTCAGACGGGAATGATTCGTTGCAGATGCTTTGTAAACTCAGTGAAATTTATACAAAAATGTAGCAATTATGTACAAATAATTTGAAATAATTTCGAATATAAAGCAGGTTACAGAATTTTAGATAATTTCTCCCATTTGAAGTTCAGTTCCTATTAAGTAATATATAAATTACAAACATTTCTAATGAAATTAAATCATTCCCGTTTAAAAAATAAACTGCATATTTTCTGAAAACAAGCGTAATGAATACAGCTAACCAATGTTCTGTCTGTTTTTAAAGTAGAGGTGTTAAACTAATAGTTGATAAGAATCTATTTTTTTCAAAGGTGCTGGTACAGAAAGCTGCACTTGCTCCCTTTGTACGTGTTTGAATTTGTACATAGCACAGAACACATGGATAACAACAGCATATTTTTTATATGCACTGTGGGTGGAAAAATCCTTATATTTCTCCCAACATTATACCTAGCATGCAAGCAAAACTGCATACTTCAGACATGTTTGTGCTATTGATGGCACACAAGTGGAAGGGGGAAAAAGGAAACAGAATCAGATAATTGGCAGCTTAACAAATCCAAAGGTCAGCATCTGACTTCACTGACTGCAATTGAGAGTCTTCCTATTTCACACAAGTGTTTATTTAGGAAAAAAAATCCTATCCTCACACTCTTTGTCTTTGAACCACATATGGAAGGGACCTCTAGACCTCAGCTTCAGTGCACATTGGTAAGCAACAGATCCTACAGAAGACTCAAAGGCAGGAAGCAAACCGCAGTTAACAGGACAAAGGATATTTTGCAAGCTCCTTATGTAGAAAAAAATACTGTAATTTCTTTGAAGGTGCTCTCAATGTGTCTCTCAAAATGTGTGGAACAACACAGCTTTCCCTTGTCATCTGTAAGTTGAGGGGTCAAACTGAGGAAAATGACCTGTACATAAATTATGCATAAACAGAATTTTCCAAGACCACAAGTTCTGTACTTAGAGACCGAAGAAATTAGCAGCACAAAGCAGCACATTCTAGAGTAGAAAAACATTTACTGCAATTAAAAAATAAATTAAAAAGTAAACCAACCTTTGAAATAGCCCCATCATTTGTAAGACAACTCCCTCAACATAATGAGAGGGAGCTTTAGGGCTCAGGAAGAAAACCAGGCTACCTAGGGGAGTTTCCAAGTGGGCTCAAGTTTTGGGCTCAGCAATGCCAACAGTATCAATGTACCCCAGTACAGAAGATGTGCTTCTCAAACTTGTACCAACATTGTTTTACCAGTTCTCCTCTATAAAATGGGTTGCACTGTACTTCACCATCATGTAGAATAAAGCCTTAAGGATTTGTGATGGATTCTGGTTGTACAGCAAAGCATGCAGTGTAAGCACCTGAGCCTTGTTGTATAAACACGATACACAGGAGGACATGTTTTGTTCTTACAGCTTTACCTCTTAACAGCTAATCTTTGGGTATTACTGATGAAAGCTAAACACAGCAATCTTGAAAAGTAGAACAAAAAAAAAAAAAAAGCACTGATTCTATGAGTGCCTTAACCAACATGATTATTATCCTCCCACCATCCAGCTAATGCACATTGACTTGTGTGTCCACAAGGCTCTCCATTTCTGTGACTTTTATTTAGGAAAATTGCAAGCTAGTTGCAATACACATGCAAAATAAAACTGTCCAACAGATCTTTGGAGCCATGTATTAAAATACAAGTTTATAATTTTGAGTAGAGGCAACTGAACCAAATAAATGAGATGTATAAAGATTTCATTTTTAGAAGACAAATGGGAATTACATAGACAGCTCTCAAAGGTTAATTGCAGCTGAATCCTTAACTATCTTGCCTTTTCTGAGTTGTGAATAGTGGTGACTGTGTACATTTCCACAAACTAAATGTATAAGGAAAGCAAGGGCTCTCGCTTACTGACAGGGACAACCTGGCAGAGATAACTGGTGGGATGAATCCTCTCAGCTGCCCCCCTTCTTTGTTGAGCAAATGGACAAACAACTCACAAAACGATTCTCACATTTTCACTTTTGCTTATACCTCAATCATTCAAGGTGAACCACAGCAGACTAAGTTCAACTTAAATGTTATGTTTTAAACCACGAGGGTGGCAGTGAGATGCCTTAGTGCCCACTGTCATCCCAGCAGAAGGGACTGTGAGGCCCAAATTCGTTCCAAGATTAATTAAAGTATTGATTTTAGGAGTGCATTTCCTGTCACCTCAAATGGACTAATTTGGTAGATTTTTTTGCTACTGAATAGTAGCAATATCCTCCACCTACATAAATAGCGAGACACATTCTGACTTCTTCATTAATAGCTAGGCACGCTTATTTTCAAAGTAAAAAAAACCACACTATTTGAAATCTCCAGACAGTACTGGCCTATGGAAGTGGAGATTTGATCTCAAGAAGCCTTCAAGCAAAATATTATCAAAATATACTTTACCAATTGCTTACTGATACAGACTGAAGCTGAAAGTCTTAGCTCAGAGAAGTAAAAATATGCCTTAACTATTTATTCAAAGGGTTAAAATTCCATTTCTTCCCAAGATACACAAAATGGTTCTTTAAACTTTCAAACTTATTTCAGTAAAAACTAGAACTTGCAAAATGTGTGTTTGATAGGAAAAGAGATGGAAAGAAAATCAATTCTTATGTATTTGTTCATGCTACTGCATTAATTTGAATTTTGTCTGAAAAGCTTGTTACAACTCATCTAATACTTAGCATCTATTAAAATTAGCAGATATTTAATAATTCCAACAAAAGATTTTGCTTTCAATTAAACTTTCTATTCTCTGTGCATTTCAAAGAGCCAAAAGAGAAATCATTCAGTTTTCAAATAAAATTGGACCCTAAAATGGAAGTTCCTGGAGTATTTTGCTAGTGCTGGTAACAGAACACTTTTATTAAGATGCTCCTAGTACCTCACCATTTGTCAGACAGGAGTTTGAAAATCATCACAGCTATTCAAAGGGGTATTACCTTATTCCTGTATGATGCACTTATTTATATATTTGCTTTAGTCACCTGAAAGACACAGACCTATCTTAGGGATATCACTGAATATATCACCTGCCTAACCAATTTTACAGTCCAGAAGCACAGTTTTTCATTGTTTATATTTCAGTTTTAGCAAGGACTGTGGTAGAAGTATTTTCCATGATTGAGACTGTTCTATTACTCGTGCCAGCCTTTCCCATCCAGTAGTGAAAAGTTGAGCAAGACACTCACTACTGAAGTAGGGAAGCTTTTCCTCACCCTCTGGCTGCTGTGACATGCTGCAAACATCTCAGGAAAGTAAGCAGTAGCATGAAACAATTACCCAAATGCAGCCTGACCTACAGAACTGTATCAAGCCCAACTGTGACTGACTTGAAAAAAGCTGAAATTTCTTCAAAGTTCTCTGCACTAGGAAGGGAAACGAAAAAAGCAAATCTGACAGCCACTGGCTGCTGTGAAGATATTACAAACACATGGGAGACAAGTTTGAAGCACTGAAGAACAGTTTTTTCTCTATAGCTAATGCATGACAGCTTTCTACCTTAAACCAAAGCATGTATTACAGCAGAGCTGCACAACAATGGATGCACTGATTCCTCTTATTCCTAAAGCAGAGCCTCACAACCAAGAGTATGAAGCTGAGATATGAATACTTCACATCAGGTTTTCCTTTAGGAAAAATGTATCCAATAAGTGGTGTTGAATTAAAGAAAAAAACAAAACAGTATATAAAATAAGTTCCCTGCAAAAAAGATACAACACCCCAGGAATGCTGACAGTACCACAGGGCACGTGCTTTAATACCATTGTCATGGGTTGGTAAAGCTATGCTTGCTGTATTCCATCTATAAGCCTGTGACTTGAATTCATTTTATGCTGATAAATCCTAAGTCTTAATATGTTAAAGTACATACATTCAATGCAAGGGAAGCCACTGTGACAAATCTATCAAAAGTCTTTCAAACCAAGGCCACAAAGGTAACCCAATTTTTATACTATAATAATTTTACAGTGACTGTAAGTGAATATTAACTGAGGAGGATCCAGTGAAGGCAATGAAAAGACTTCCCTTAATTTCATGGGATTTCCCTTGATTTCCCCTCAATTTCATGGGACCTTTCGATGCCTGACAGAATCATTAGGATCTTGCAAGTAAAGTAGTTATCTCTTATTCTTCCCCTTATCAGGTAGGTCTTTAAAATAAAGATGACCCAATCAGTCACTCAGTTTCCTTACTACTTTAAATAAATAAATAAAATCACATTGAAGATATAAGAATAAAATTACAAGTCAAGATTTTTGCATGACAACATAGTTTTGTGAGATCTCCCTCCAGTTTGTTTTCATTTTGTTACAGACCATTTTCATAATATTTTTTGTATTTTCCGAGCACTTGAACACATAATTGTGACAAAAAAAAAAAAGGTAAAACAAAACAAAAATGTGTTCAGTATTGCTTTGTTCAGCCACCAGAAACACACCAGAAAACAAAGAGCTAACTTTAAAAAAAAAAAAAAGTATATACTTAACTGGTAACCCACAACATTACATACCACTTACCAATTAGTAGACCCTCCCTCCCCACCTTATTACAACTCCACCTTCACTTACTGAAGTCCATATTTAATTCAATATCTGAACACAATAATGCATCACCTTTTCTTGCTTGAAATCCCTTTTCATTTTGCAAATTGTCTGGACCGCTGGTTGTCCAGTCAGTGCTGATCTTTGCTGGCTTTCCCTCTTTCTGCATTCCATTTTAAGAGGAACCAGTGCCTCTTGACATTGAGCACTCAGCTCCTACAGATTATTTTTTTATTCATCCCTTAGTTACCAAGTGTCAGCCTGCACAGTTGGATTTGTGTAACTATTTCTCCCAAGACTTTTAAATGGTTACCCATCACTTCTGTGTCTCAGCACCTGCCACACATAAGATCAACAAGAACAACTGAGCATTGCAGGGATTCCAGAGTCATATTCCCTGCATGACTATTATGGACCAGCCATCTATTTCAAGGGTACCAAGCTGTGGTCTTCATGATTACTGATAGTAACACAGTTTGGTTTGACTTAACAGTCTCCAAAGCAGTTCAAAGCATATGGTATATAAACCTTCCAGCACTGAAGGTGATCTCTGGAGGGTATGTTTTTAAATTGGAAACTATTTCCATCACAACACACACAAAATGGAACAAATTTTATCATTCCTAAAATAACCCTTGAGCATTGCTCACTACAGTTACAAGGACCCATTTTCTACTTGAATCTAAAATTCCTGGTAATGCACATATTAGAAGCGCATTAAAACGCTCTTAACCCGATTGGATTTTTAAAGGGGATGAAAGGTGAAGAAGTGGGTAAACGTGTTACAGAGAAGCCTAAAAACTGAAATTCCAATTTTTGAATAATTTATGAAAAGGAAGTTGAGTGGCATTTCTTTTGAACTTGCAAAATGAATCATCTTCACAATTTTCAAAACTCAAGTTCAAGCCTACCTTTCCATCAAAGCAACTTCTCAAACAGGCTTCCCACAGCTCTAATGCTAAGAAGAGACCATATGTAGCAAAACAATGTCCTTTTGTTTGGCATTAGAGTTGGGTACAGATCTTTGATGGACACAGAGCTCCCCCAAGACAAGATGATGCCTCATTGTGCAGCCACCAAAGGAGCAGACGCTCCCAGGGGCATCAGGTCACTGGGGAAACCAGACACCCTAGAGATCCTTGGAGGTTTATATCAGGAGCAGTAGTTTCTAGCAGAGCTTTCAGGGCCTCCAATTGCACTGCTGATGGAAATTACAGATCAGTAACGCTAGGAATGATTTCAAGCCATTCAGCTCTTGAGAATTTCTAGTTTCTGAAATAATATTTCTTATGCAACAGTTCTCCAGGAAAGCATTTTCAAGCAACTTACTACCTAAAAATGCCATTACTTGTTTAAAGAAAAAACAGCTTTGCTTAAAACGTACCATGCAACATTCTGCTTAGTATTTATTGAAAATTTTGTTTCAGAACTATGATTTGTAAGGTTCTTTATTTGGGAAAGTTGGCACAAAAACTACATTCTGCATTTTGCTGCCAAGGCTATGTAAAGTCTTATTTTGCAAAAGGGATACGGGGAAAAAGCCCATGTTAATTTGGTCCACAAGAATAAAAAAATAAACTCTGGGATTTGCTCAAAGCAAGTAAAGTCACTTCCTCAGCAATTTAAGATTTTTCATTAAGTTCACTGAATTGATCATAAACAAATAGAGTTTTCTTTCTTATTAGGTTCTGCTATAAGCCCCCCATCACATGAGCCCACATTAGAGCTACTAAAAGGAGCTTTACATAACAGGATACATCAGGACATAATGGGTGGAGAGAGGACAACTGGGAAAAAAAAACCACAAGATTTATGATATACAGATTCAATTTTCCTCAACAATGGTTTCTGTTCTACTCAAAGATAAAAAAGCACATTTGCTTTATTGTGCACTTGGATGTATAAAAGACCATTTCCTACTATATTTCAAACAGAAAGGAAGTATTTATGGACACACATCCACAGAAAGAAAGGAAGGAGAAGAGGACACCCAAGGGAAATGTTTTAGAATTGAATGTGTATTATCAACTAGTGCAACAAGCTAAGTAAAAGCTGAGTTAAATAAATGGCTTCTCAATATTTGTGGCTAGAGGCTTCAGAATTAGAATACCTCAGTAATTAGCTCAGATGAAATTTAATTACTCATAGAATTACCAATGTCTTCATTAGCAACTGGCCCTTTGGTATGGATTACCACATAAATCTTTTTCCATACTATCTCTAATTGAAAGTAAACAAACCAAAGTCTGGTGTAAACCCAGTCAACATACACAAATTAAGCCAGTATTTATGCTAGATCTTATTTTCTCTGAACTCCAATATCCATTTACAGTGCCTAATAAAGAATCAAATGCGACAGTAATGCTTAGCTGGTCCCCTGCCAAAATGCTTGATGGTGAGTCCCTGCCTAACTTAAGTATATAAATTGATAGAGCAGATCCTCCAGCTCCAAATCTGAGGCAGCTACTTCCCCCTAATCACAGGCTTTGTGTTATGAATTAAACATCAAGACACATTTTTTAAGGAGTGGGTGTGTGAGCAAGAGAGCTCAGGAAGCTCCAGGGTGGAGCAGGGAGCAGCGGTGCCCCTGGATGCACAGTGTCACA